>NC_134355.1:308151841-308291841 GCF_048569485.1 Anomaloglossus baeobatrachus
CCTCTTAGTTGCCCTTTGGACAAATTGTGTTTGTACTACCGTCTTGCAGCCCTGCACAGGGGATGTTGGAAATGCAGTCAGAGCAGAGAAGAAGATTCTGAAGAGGAAGTGATGACTGTGACAGATATGATAGCAGAGCTTGATGCCCGGGATAGAAAAGGAATCACAAAGGTATGAAACTTGTCAGGAGAGGTATATGGGGTCCTTACAGGGCATTATCCTCAGGCATTATGGCAAAACCCATTAACTGAGTCACAATTGTGGACGACCTCTTTAATTCCTGCCTAGGTGATCTAAAGATACGAGAACCACCTGGTACTAAATCCTGGGTAAATAGAGTGGAAAAACAAACACATAAATTCACTGAAAATAGTGACCCTATAGGTGAACTTTTTTGAGTTCTGTCTTTGTGTATTTTTGGTGTAATAGGAAATAGCAATTTTTCATTTTTCTTACTGATTTGTATATGTATGTAAAGGCACAGCTTATATTGACATTCCAGTTACATTATATTGAAGATGAACCATATGTTGTAAACTCAGCTTTACCTTATTCAGTCTTAAAGTGGATTTATAATAATATAAGGCTATGTGCAAATAGGGTCTCAGCCTACTGCCATGGTGTCAACCCACCATAAGAACCCATTGAAAAAAGCATATACTGCTTGGTATACATTTTTTTGGTGGCCCACTGTATGGGAAAGCACAGTCTGATGTGTTGTCCTATACAGTTAAATAAACAGTATGCAGGCATATTATGGCCAGGTGCAAGCCAAAAGGAAACTTCTTTGGTCTTCTTCTGATGAATGGAGCCTATGTAGAGAGCAAGTGTACAAACAGTATGCTGATGGCCTAAGTTCAATATTTCTTAAACCAGATACAAGAATACTGCCTGGCAACCTAGCATCAATGTAAAAGTTACCGGATATTTTTAATTAGAGGTTCATGCCTCCTGATAAGTTGTTGATATGTTACGAATGGACACGTTGGAGAAACAAAAAGGACTATTGCAGAGTGAACCTGAGATGGGGCAAAATGGGACTGTCTTGCAAGAGCTGTAATCATTTTTGAGTATGTAACAGTGAATAGGTTGCTGGCCCCTATATGCCTGGTCACAAAAATCAGGCAACTACTCAATAATGCAGCCCCACCACCATGGAAGAATTACATAAAGGTGCTGGAAAGATTGTTATTTGTGTAAATTTTGAAAGTTTATTGGTCTGTATGTCTGTAATTGTGTCTTAGATAAGCATTTCCAAGGGGCTATACTTACAAATGATTATAGACTGTATAGAGTGTATATAGATTATAGAGTGTTTTAGCATGTGTATTGTTTTTGTATTTACTGATGATGTTGCCATAAATGCATTAAAGGTTATATTTTAACTACAGTGGCATGCAAAGGTTTGGGCACCCCAAGTCAAAATCACTGTTATTGTAAATAAGTTGAAGATGAAATTATCTCTAAAGGGCGTAAAGTTAAAGATGACACATTTTCTTTGTGTTTTAGGCAAAAAAAAATATTTTCATATTTTAAATTTTAAAACTTTCAAAAAGGAAAGGGGGCTGATGCAAAACTTTGGGCACCCTTGGAGATTTGTGTGCTCAGATGGCTTTGACCAAGTTTGTAGACCTTATAACCTCATTAGGGTTATGGCATTTTCACTATCATAGTTAGGAATGTTCAGGTGATGCAAATTTCATAAGTTAATAAAAATCCATCCTCCTCTAACCTTATGCCAAAAAACAGCTGCCAATGTGTTCTTCTAAGCAGCTGCCTAGCACTCTGAAAATGAAAATGGTGGAGGCCACAAAGCAGAAGGCTATAAGAAGATTGCAAAGTGTTTTCATGTTACCCTTTCTCAGTTCGAATGGAATTAAGAAATGGCAGCTAACAGGAACAGTGAAAGTCAAGATAAGGTCTGAAAGACCAAGCAGAATTTCTATGAGAATTGCTTATAGGATTGCAAGACAGGCAAATCAGTACCCCCCACTTGATGGCAAAAGACCTACAGGAAGATTTAGCAGACTCTGGAGTTGTAGTACATTGCTCTACTGTTCAGACACACCTGCAAAAATATGGCCTTCATGGAAGAGTCATCAGAAGAAAACCTCTCCTGCTTCCTCAACATAAAATTCAGATTAATAAGTATGCGAAAGAACATCTAAACAAGCCTAATGCTTTTTGGAAACAAGTCCTGTGGACAGATGAGGTTAAAATAGAACACTTTGGCCACAATTATCAAAAGGTATGTGTGCAGAAAAAAGGACACAGAATTTCAGGAAAATAACATATTGCCAACTTTTAAACATGGGGTGGATCAATCATGCTTTGGGGTTGTGTTGCAGAGGGAAGGATCGATTCAATGAAATTTCAACATAACATCATCTGTAAAAAAGCTGAAGTTGAAAAGAGGATGGCTTCTAAAAATGAGCAATGATCCTAAACAAACGTTAAAATCCACAATAAACTACCTCATAATGCACAAGCTGAAGGTTTTACAAGAGCCCTTACAGTCTCCTGATTTGAACATCATTGAAAATCTGTGGCTAGAAATCAAAAGAACAGTACATGCAAGACAACCCAGGAATCTCACCAAATTGCAAGACTTTTCCAAGAAAGAATGGATGAAAATACCTCTAACAAGCATTGAAAGACTCTTGGCTTTCTACAAAAAGCGTTTACAAGCTGTGATTCATGCCAAAGGGTATGCTACTGGGTACTAACCATGCAGGGTGCCCAAACTATTGCATTGGCCCATTATCCATTTTTGTTAATTTTAAAATGCAAAAGATTTTTTTTTGTTTCCTAAACTACAAAGGAAATGTGTTATCTTTAACTTTATGCCTTTTAGAGACCGTTTCATCTTCAACTTGCTTTAAGGTACCGTCACACTAAGCAACTTACCAGCGATCCCAACAACGATAGGGATCGCTGGTAAGTTGCTAGGAGGTTGCTGGTGAGCTGTCACACTGCGACGCTCCAGCGATCCCACCAGCAACCTGACCTGGCAGGGATCGCTGGAGCGTGGCTACACGAGTTGCTGGTGAGCTCACCAGCAACCAATGACCAGCCCCCAGCTCCTTGCTCTCCTAGCTACAGCACACATCGGGTTAATTACCTGATGTGTGCTGCAGCTAAATGTGCACAGAGCAGGGAGCAGCGCACACTGAGCGCTGGCTCCCTGCTCTCCTACTTACAGCACACATCAGGTTAATTAACCCGATGTGTCCTGCAGCTACATGTGCACAGAGCAGGAGCCGGCAGCACAGGCAGTGAGAGCGGGGGAGGCTGGTATCAAAGGTAAATATCGGGTAACCAAGGACAGGGCTTCTTGGTTACCCGATGTTTACATTGGTTACCAGCCTCCGCAGAAGCCGGCTCCTGCTGCCTGCATATTTAGTTGTTGCTGTTTCGCTGTCACACACAGCGATCTGTGCTTCACAGCAGGACAGCAACAACTAAAAAATGGCCCAGGACATTCAGCAACAACCAACGACCTCACAGCAGGGGCCAGGTTGTTGCTGGATGTCACACACAGCAACATCGCTAGCAACGTCACAAAAGTTGTTCGTTAGCAGCGATGTTGCTAGCGATGTTGCTTAGTGTGACGGGGCCTTAACTGTTCACAACAGTAAATTTGACCACAGGTGCCCAAACTTTTGCACACCTCTGTTTGTCATTGTGCTATATAGACACTATTTATCCAAACAATGTATATACTATACAATTTTGGAGAAATAAAGTATAAATACAGAAAATTAGATTACTTACAAAAACAGATATAGATGATTGTAGACTAATTTCGCTATACAGTTGGAAACCTGGGCTAAGGAAATGCAAATACTTCTAATATAAACATATTTTTATCCAAAATCAAGATTTTTGCACTGTTTATTTTAATGTTCCTACATTTGTTCTGTTTTCATCTTTCGAAAAACAGAGATACTACCAATGCACAGTTCATGGTGTTAGAAATATATGGCTGCATGCAGTTGCTTTTTTGTTGCTTCCCTGTCATATTTTTTAAGTGACCCTGTTTGTTTAGTAAAAAAAAAAAACATTTTCTTTAAAATTGTATTTTTTTTTTAAAATACAAAGGTTATAATATCCTTTTTGTGTAGCGTCATATGTTATACAGCGGATGTATTAATAAAAAAAAGCAGCCCTGGGATGAAAGCCACATAATGAAATGTTGTCATTTGCAATGTGGCATATATAGCATATGCCCAATAATTATATCTGCAATGTGTTTGTGCCAGGAGGCAGAGAAAAGACCTTTTTTTTAGTAAACAGAACAATGCAGAATGTTAACACTATTCACCCTGAAACAAAAAAAGAGCATTAAATCCAGTATGCCTGCAAATAAAATGATAGTTGGAACGTAAAACCAATCATTCAGTTAGAATTCATTGCAACATCTTTAAAGCAATGACCCATAGAGGCAATGATAACAAAGATGTAGAAATGGGAATTAAATTAACTTTAAACAAATACAGCTCACAAGGTCAATGAACGACTGGTTTTGGATGACTAGAGATTTGCTTAAAACCAGCTCTCATCTGCAGAATGTAACAACTTAATATAGAATGTCATGTAGCTGTCCGTGTTCAGAATAAGCTAATTTCACATATCAATTTTCCATGAGCTTAGACAAGAAAAGGAAGAAACTCAACAAGCAGATAAAGAGGATTTTAGATTAACATATGTAAAACCCTTTTACCTGCTTTTTAATACCAATGAAACATGGCAATGTACCTTGTAATGGAATTATAATATATACAGCAATTTTGTATATTTCCATAATTTCTTTAAGGGAGCAGTTACTTTTTTCATTGTCTTTTTGCAACAAGGTAGCTTTCATCCATTGTTTTATTTTACTCATATGTAAAATTTTATATCCAAATTGTTTAATTAAAGAAACCTATCAGGTGATTTATGATGTCAAAAGTGAGGGCAGTCTGAATTGGATCCTAACTATATGATTGCATCCGGGTATATAATTCTATGAAATGCGCCGGCGTTTCAGAGCAATTATACTTTAAATATCTGGCACTTTTCAATGCAACTGCAGGTGATTGACAGGTCTCTCCCTTTGTACACTCAAAGGAGAAACCTTTCAATCTCTGACAGCGTTGCTGGGAAGAGGAGGACAAGTCTGATCTCTGCTCCGGGCCTTTAAAGTTAATATATTCTCTGAAACAATGGACTGTTTTAAAAAGTATACCTAGGCTACAATCATGCAGCCAGGCTGCAATTTATGCTGCCCATGGTTTGGGAACCATAAATCACCTGACAGGGTTCCCTTTACACATTCTTGATGCTTTGACTTTTGTAGCCCCTATGTATGACAGTACTTAACTATTGACTGCAGAATGAGATATCTGCAAAATGCCCTGACAGCTTGCTTTATGATAATGTTTTTACTCATTAGTTCTGTTTTCCAGAATATTCTGCGCTGACTTAAAAGTATTTTTCCATGAACAAAGTTCATTTTACTCAATATATCTTCTAATAATAATAATTTCTAAAATTGAATGCGTCTAAAAAAAAATATTCCTGTGGTGAGATAATCTTTTATATGTGTCACTGCTATTAGAGATGACCGAATCTGAGGTTTGATTTTCGAACTGAACACCAACTTAAAAAAATCAAGGTCCAGATTTGGGGTTCTGATACTTTATGTGCAAACTTTACGCACACGGGCAGCGCTGTGCTCAGGTACGCTTGGTGCTCAGCCCTGTGCGAGCTGCTTGCTGTGTTTGATCGGCGCACACTGGGGGTAACATCAGCACGATTACATGTAGTGTGCAACCCAAAAACAATTGTTTGAAAAAGTCTGCCCACACTCCCCCAGAAGTGATCTGCTTATGGCTGGCTGTTTGCGGGAGGAGACTCAAACTGCCAATCAGTTACTTGCTCCGGGGTTCAGGTCAAGCTCGAGCCAGTGGAGACTCGGCTCGTTTACTGCCAGTGAACCGAACCTCCATGGAACTGCACATCTCTACCTGCTATGTACTCTGTAATGGCCATGTCTGACTGTCATGGTCTGATCATTCCACATCTCCTGGGCAGGGGAGGAAGTAACAAAAGTATACAGACATTACAGCACAGGATCGGAAATTATTCTTTCTTGGTGGTAAAACATTTTTTACCACTCAAAAAAAATCAGCTATAATCCCATGCAGTAACGTCTGAATATTTATTTTGCCTCCTCCCCTGGTATGATCAGACTATGTCTCTGTACGGTTAGACACGGCCATTACACAGCACACAGCAGTGGAATATTTATAAAACCTCATGGTCATAAACAAAACTGACCAAGCAAAATAAAAAGTCGGTGATCATAGTTTTAAAATTAAAACGTCCACTTAATTTGCTAACCTATAGAAGCTCTTTTATTTCTAGAATGTAGGTGAGGTTTACGAGAAAAGCCATACCAAAATGTTTTTAAATAATTTGGCAAAACCTTTAACATTTAACATTTAAAGCTAACAAAAATATGTAATTAGAAGTTAATATAAAATCTGACAAATGAATTAAGGACGAAAGTACAGTAAGTAAAGAACAGTGTATCATTAATAGTTTGATGTTCAAGCACATAAACCATATTGTTTAAAATGTTACATTATTATAGTAAATATATTGTTACATTTTATGCTATTTGGATCTAGAAAAGATCTCCAGGACAACACTGAGAAATCATAATGGGAAATCAGACGTGACTATTTCTCTTTATAAATGAAATACATTTAAATATAGGAAACAATGTTGGTGCTTATAGTCCTAAATGAGACTGGACGGGGTTGACTCATGTTCTTATAATGATGACATGACATGAACATGCCTCAGCTGCTAATATAGAGGCGCATCCAGTGATTTGGCAGTGGGCTCAAGAATGTCCTCTTCATTAGTGCACAGAGCAATGTTAGGATAATTAGGATTTCGCCTTATCCAGAAAATATCTTCTCGACTGAAACACTTTTCATAAATCTTATTTGCCCAGAAATGGTTTCATATCCTCCTTATCGCTAGTTATTCTGTCTGCTTGGATAAAGAGAAATAAGGTAATCCTTCTTTGAATGGCAGCAGATGAAAGCTTCTAGGATATCGTGATGAATTGCTGCCATTGTACTACAGCAACTACACAAGAATTTTCAGGATGCAAGCTGTAATACAAATACCTGTGAATAGAGCCACTGTGGTTACACATAGTATTTAAACAGTGGACTATCTAAGTCTTGGATGTATATATACATTTATCTATCTATGTATCTATATATACACACATACACATAATATATGTAATACTATAAACATATATATACAGTAAATTTGTAAATATACGTGTCGCCCAGGGCTATGGGGTACTCGGTCCCGGGCGGTGTATTGCTGGGGAGATGTCACTGGGTGGCCGTTGCCCGGTTCCGTGACCCTGGGGACGCTTTTAAAAAGGGGTATATTTCCAGGGGAGATTAGGTAAAAGTTTATATTGTAACGCCACTTGCGGGTTACAGCTATTTTGTGGAGCCACCGCTGCACAGTTCTCACTACTGGGGCTGGTGTTGATGGCTGCCTGGATGTTGGGCCCTCCACAAGTAGGGCCAGGCCCCAGAGGATAGATGATGTTGATGGGCGCAGAAAGAAGGTATGCCACACCAGGGGTTGCAGTGTAACTGGTTCCTTTTTATTCACAGTAAGATGGAAACTGGTAACCCGAAGAAGGCTGGTCTTGACCACTGGTCCCTTTAGTCCCAGTGCTGGTGTAGTGACCTGGTGGCTTCTTTCCCCTGCACCCGTCTCTGGTTGGTGGGTCCCCTGTTCCGATCTGGAACCATGGAAGACGTACACAAATCATTGGCAAAAGGTGACAAGAGCATTGGCAACTAATCTGGCCGCCATCCCCTTACTAACCATCACAACTAGAAGTAGCCGAGGGGTGAACTAACATCCTGTGCACCGCGAACCCAGCCGGAGAACTATCCTAAAGGTAGGAAAGATGAATAACTCTCTGCCTCAGAAAATAGACAAGAATAGCTAGCCCCCCACATTCAAAGACTGCGGTGATATAGGAAAAACACAATACACAGGTAGATGACAGGATTAGCAAAAGGTGAGGCCCCCGCTGACTAAAATAGGAAAGGACAGGAAAGGGACTGATGGTGGCCAGAGAAAAACCCTGCAAAATACCAACTTCCTGATAGTACAAAAAGGCCCTCAGATCGCACGATCTAAACTCCGTCCTATACCAGGTGCCCTTGTCATACCAATGAACAGAAAACAAGAATCATAACAAAGTCAACAAGCCACAAACACATGGATCCAAAGGAGCTGTACTCCACACAGAACTGCAGGGAGTTCCTCAACAATCCACTAAGGGGGAAAATCCCTGCAAGCAAATAAACTGAAACAAACCACAGCAAATGACAAACCCAGATAAACAAAAGAACCAGACAATAAATAAAGAGCAAGCACTTATCTGGGGAAGAGGTGGTGTAGAGCAGGATTAAGCAGGCTGGAAATACAAAGAACAACTGACATCCGGCAACAGCCTGCAATCAGACCAGAATTTAAATAAGCAGAGAGTTACCAAAGGAAACACCTACTGCACAACACACCTGGTCCAAGTCCAAACCATTCTTGGCCACCAGAGGGAGCCTCCCAGCAGCCAAAACATAACTAACATTCACAACAGTCCCCGTGGCTTGGAGTTTCTGGGGGTCCCCTCCTGGTAGTCTCTCAACTTTAGTCTGTATGAAGATAGTGTGAACCCTGTGGGGTTGGTTTCTCTGGTCCGGTTCTCCGGTTGCTACGGTGTCCCAAACTTCAAGGTCAGTGAGGTCCTAGATGGTACCCTCACTGTTCAGATTTTATCACGTCTGCCTGGAGCCTTACTATAGAAGGGAAAGAAAGCGCAAATAGGGTCTTACCCGGTATGAGGGTAGAAGCAAAATAGAAGAGGTTTCACTCACCTGGTGGGGTTGTGCCAGTCACAACCCCTTATGGTAGCTTGTGAGCGTTTTGGTGGTTCAGCAGCAGCCCCGTAGAGACATGTAGAATATATAGGTTAAAAATGGAAACGGGTTTAATGCCGCGCTAAAAACCACAGATGCTGTATATTCAATAAACTTCTTTTTATTTTCACAGTTCTACGCGTTTCAGAGACATCTCTGTATCCTTCTTCAGGAAAAAATAAATCATTCATCATTTTTTTTCCTGAAGAAGAAGACGGAGATGTCTCTGAAACACGTAGAACTGTGAAAATAAAAAGAAGTTTATTGAATATACAGCATCTGTGGTTTTTAGCACAGCATTAAACCCGTTTTCCATTTTTAACCTATATATACTGGAGCGTTTGCCTGACCTAGGATTCTGTACCCCGTTGGTGCTATGGTTCCAGGAGTATTCCACCATCCTCCACCGGCAACCACATGCCTGGGCCCTCATGTCACTGTTACACTCTTCACTCCTGACTCTCCACACTCTCTTGCTGTCACTCACTGACTGACTGTCTATCCACTGTCTGCCCCCTCCCACCTGGTCGTCTAGTGGACTGGATCCCTTAGGTAGCCATCCATTGGGTCCAACCCTAGTCTGTTACCAGTCTTTAGGGAAATAGGGGAAAAACAGGGATTAACTGGAATGTCTTGTTGTTACCGGCACTGGTCTTCTGGGTCCCTGGGAGTAGGCCCTGCATCCTGGTGGGGATGCAGTACCTTGTAACTCCCTGATGGCTTCAGGGGCACTACATGCATGTATGTGAATATGTACATATATAGGTACTTTATTCATTATGAAGAACAAGGTTGAAGACGTGCAAACTGCCGTCAAACAGCAGCAGAAGAGGGCAGTGTAGAACTGGATAGATACAGTGCACAGTGTAAGTGTAAACAGCTAAAATATCACTATATCATAGCAGTAGTTCAGATCAGAGGTATTTACTGTAATAAAAATAATTGGTAAAAGAAAAGCGCATAAAGGCTACTTTACACACTGCGATATCGGTCCCGATATCGCTAGTGTGGGTACCCGCCCCCATCTGTTGCGCGACACGGGCATATCGCTGCCCGTGCCGCACAACATCGCCCAGAGCCGTCACACATACTTACCTGTCCGGCGACGTCGCTGTGACGGGCGAACCGCCTCCTTTCTAAGGGGGCGGTCCATGCGGCGTCACAGCGACGTCACTGAAACGTCACTGAACCGCCGCCCAATCGCAGCGGAGGGGCGGAGATGAGCGGGACGTAACATCCCGCCCACCTCCTTCCTTCCGCATAGCGGCCGGGAGGCAGGTAAGGGGAGCTTCCTCGCTCCTGCGGCGTCACACGCAGCGATGTGTGCTGCCGCAGGAACGAGGAACAACCTCGTTACTGCTGAAGTAACGATAATTGGGAATGGACCCCCGTGTCGCCGATTAGCGATTTTTCACTGTTTTGCAACGATGCAAAATCGCTAATAGATGTCACACGCAACGGCATCGCTAATGCGGCCGGATGTGCGTCACGAATTCCGTGACCCCAACGACTCCGCATTAGCGATGTCGTAGCGTGTAAAGCCCGCTTTAGGGTCTTAACCGCATGATACAAATAAAATTTTGTTAGGAAATATGTTCACCCGTGTTACAAGTGAACCATAACACACACTTGGGCATGGACAAATCAGGATGTAAAGCCAGAGATCCATAGGTCCAAAAACAGGCTTGTACTTGCCCTGGACCTGACCCTGATTTGCCTTGCCAGACAGCAGAGGTTGGCACCCTAAGATCACATAATGTTGCCCTCACTTGTAGATGGCTACCCGGAGTGTCCTTAACTGCAACCTAAGCTATTAAAGCAAGTGTAACACAAAAACAACAATAAACATAAAGAAGTGAACGCAGAGAGTGAGATACAGGGTTAGGAACAAGCAAATAGTCATACAGGAATGATGGAACACAATAAACAAAAAAGAATAACAGAATACGTGGAAACCCTCCCAAACCTAAATGAAACAAAATAGTTAGAAGATAACTGGGAAAGGGATTCACATAACTAAACTGCAGGGAATAGCAATAATAATGTCTCAGTAAAAAAAAACCTTAACTGAGGAGCTGGGACTCAAAACAACCATCCATCCAGAAATATAGCCAGTACAGGCACATGGGAAGTAAGTATATATAGACCCTCCCAAACTGCGAATGGGCAAATCAAATGAGATAGTACACACACCTGAATAGAAATGAAACAGGAAGGCAAAGCATAAGAAAGAAGTACAATATGTACTTCTTCAGTTGGACCAACACAAAACAGGCTGGGGAACCAACCATCTGTTATAGGTATGTCACAGTTACTGGCACACATGTTTTGGCCGACTGCAGGAGGTCACTGTGTTTGGTTGCTCAAACTGCTCCTTGATTTTCATTCCTTCTTCTGTGGTGTGAATGGAGTTCTCTGCATTTTCTCTGTTAGGGTGGTGTCACACACAGCGACGACGACAACGACGTCGCTGCTACATCACCATTTTCTATGACGTTGCAGCGACGTCCCGTTGCTGTCGCTGTGTGTGACATCCAGCAACAACCTGGCCCCTGCTGTGAGGTCACCGGTCGTTGCTGAATGTCCAGCTTCATTTTTTGGTTGTCGCTCTCCCGCTGTGACGCACACATCGCTGTGTGTGACAGCGAGAGAGCGACGAAATAAAGCGAGCAGGGAGCAGGAGCCGGCGTCTGGCAGCTGTGGTAAGCTGTAACCAGGGTAAACATCGGGTAACCAAGGGAAGACCTTTCCCTGGTTACCCGATATTTACCTTCGTTACCAGTGTCCGCTGCTCAAGCTGCCAGTGCCGGCTCCTTGCTGTCTGCACATGTAGCTGCAGTACACATCGGGTAATTAACCAGCTTTTGCTGGGAGTATAAAATCAGCTTTTTATTTGCGTCAAACTCTTTAAAAACACTGCAAAATAATCACTGAAAAAACAAAACGTCTGAAGATAGCCTGATTAGCTGGCCCACCACTCACTGTATTTCTCCATTGCCTATGACTACAGCAGATGACATAGTATAAAGCAGGGATGCCTGAAAAATACAGAGCCAAAATTGAAAAACTGGACAAAGTCAAGGACCAACTTAGTTGCAGGACTCACATAGCCCTCCATACAGTATAATGGGCCCCACATAGCCATCCACACAGAATAATGGACCCCACATAGCCCTCCAAAGAAAATAATGGGCCCTACATAGCCCTCTAAACACAATAATGTGCCCTGCATAGCCCTCCATACAGAATAATGGGTCTCACATAGCTTTTCATACAGAATAATGGTCCCCACATAACCCTCCTAACAAAATAATATGCTCCATAAAGCCCTCCATACAGAATAATGGGCCTCACATAGCCTTTCCAAACTAAATAATAGGCCTCACATAGCCTTTCCAAACTAAATAATAGGCCCTACATAACCCTCCATTCAGAATAATGAGCCCCACATAGCATTCCAGAATAACTGCCCCACATAATCCTCCATAAAGAATAATGGGCCCCACATAGCCCTCCATACAGAATAGGCCTACAAGCTAAACAAAATTGGCTTGCAGGACAGATTTAGCCCACAGGCCAGAGAGACATATGTGGTATGCGTTTTTGTTGTGCTCATGCAAACGGCACAGTGTTACCGGCCCAACTATCTTGACCTGCGCGAGCACCATCAGAAGCACATCCTCTTTCCAATCCAATCCCAGCCCCACTTTCACATGACCAGAACAGATTAAAATACAGAGGCAGTATTAACAGTTAAAGTGGTAAGGATCTGCAGTCAGTGCGATGTCTAGCCAAAATGGCTATGAGGCACAAGTGATGTTATCGAACAAGAACTTGTGTAAGGCAGGGACTCCACACAGAAAAAAATAGTAAGGGCTGCTAAAGGAGATGCAAGCAGTGCGAGGCCTAACTAAAACGGGGATGTGAATGGCAATACAGGTCGAAACAGACATACAGTAGACACTCTGATCCTAGTTTGGGATCAATTGTTAAAACACTCGTTATTCTCGACTAGAAAACTGCCAATAGAGATGCAGGCAGCGCGAGGCCTTGCTAAAATGGGTATGAGGAATGCCAATAAAGCCAGCAACATTTACAGAAGACCCTATGATCCTAGTTTGGGATCAATTTTGAAAACACTCTTAATTCTTGACACTCAAACAGGCAAAGGAGATACAGACAGTGCGCGGCCTAGGCAAAATGAGCAGGAGGAATGGCATTACAGCCAGCATTAGAGGTACAGAACACACTTTGATCTCAGTTTGGGATCAATTTTGAAAACTCTCTTAGGCTATGTGTCCACGGTAGAATGTACCTGCGTATTTTTCTGCATGAAAATCCGCGACTTTCCCGGCAAATCCGCACCTTTTCAAAGGTGCGGATTTGCCGCGGATTTACCGCGAATTTACCGCGGAATTGCCGCGGATTTTGATGCGGATTTTTTTTTTTCCCCATTCTATAGCCAAAATCCGGATCAAAATCCGCAACAATAATTGACATGCTGCAGATTTTTCCGGATCAAAATCTACGGCAAATCCGCCGCGGAAAAATCCGCAGCATGGACACAGCATTTCCAAAATGCCATTGAAATGGCTTGGAAGTGCCGCTGCTGCAGATTTTCGGAAAATCCGCGGCTTTTCCGCGAGAAATCCGCGGCAAAATCCACGCATTTTCCACAGCGTGGGCACATAGCCTTAGGCCCTGTGCGCAACTGCGTTTTTACCCGCGTTTTTTGTGCGTTTTTGCTGCAGAAATTTCTTGAGAAAATGGTTGTAACCTTTCTGCACACATTCCCCAGCAAAACCTATGGAAAAGAAAAATAGTTGTGAGCAGACTGCGTTTTTTTCACAAGAAAATTATTTCAGTAGATTTTCATGAGAAAAAGAATTATTCACTCCATTGACTGTAATGTAATCATGAAATCATGCAGGGAATAACGCAGGTAGCAAATGATGTGCGTTTTATTGCGTTTTCCTGCGTTATTCCCGCGTTATTTCACGTTTTTCGGGACATAATGTTCATCACTGCCCTGCGTTTTGCAGAAAAGTGATGTCATTATGACAGGAAGAGGAAGCTAAGCAAAGAGTAAAACACAGATCACACTCACACACAGACACAGACATAAAGAATACACATACAAATCACACTCACACACAGACACATACATATATAATGCACAGACACAGACATATAGAATGCACATAGAAATCACACACAGACACATACATATATAATGCACACACAAATATCACACACAGACACAGACATATAGAATACACATAGAAATCAAACGCACATTTCAAAATTAAAAAACGAAAAAAAACGCGGGCTCCGCTGTATTTTTACCATCCAGCCAAGGTAAACACACAGTGGCGGCCCGGTATTCTCATGCTGGGGAGGGTGAGGGCCAGGGTTAATGCCCCCCCCGCAGCCGAGAATATCAGCCCCCCGCTGTCACGAGAATGTTGCATCCATTATGTGATAGTCCCGACGTGTTACCGGCTCTTCTCGATTGCCGTGATGCGGTGGAAATCGAGGTAATAACGAGTTAATGGCAGCTATGCACTGCCACTAAATCCAAGCTTAATCATGGCAGCGTCTATGAGACAGCTTACATGATTAACCCGTAAGTAAAGGGAATAAACACACACACCGAAAAATCCTTTATTTTAAATAAAATAACAAAAAAGCCACCCTCTTTCACCACTTTATTACCCCCCCCCCAAACACACAGCTCTGACGTAATCCACACAGGTCCCATGACGCTTGCAGACTGCTGCAGCCGTGTCTGATACAGTACAATGCAGTCTAGTTCAGTGAGCGATGCTGCAGGGGTAACTACAGGTCACTTCTCACGGTCGGTAATGTGAACACATTACCTCTCGTGAGAACTGCAGTGTGTCCTCACAGGGACTCTACTAAATTGATTATCTATCCATCTATCTATCAATCTAGCTATCTAGTCATCTATCCATCTTTTTATCTATCTATCCACCTATCTATCTATCCACCTATCTATCTATCCATCTATCTATCCATCTATCTATCCATCTATCTATCCATCAATCCATCTTCCTATCTATCTATCCATTATCTATCTGTCTATCCATCTATCTATCTATTCATCTGTCCATCTTTCTATCTATCTATCCATTACCTACCATTATTTATCAAACCATTACACTGGTCGGTAATGTGAACACATTACCTCTCGCGAGAACTGCAGTGTGTCCTCACAGGGACTCTATCTATTGATTATCTATCCATCTATCTATCAATCTATCTATCTAGTCATCTATCCATCTTTCTATCTATCTATCTATCCACCTATCTATCTATTATCTATCCATCTATCTATCCATCTATCTATCCATCTATCTATCCATCAATCCATCTTCCTATCTATCTATCTATCCATTATCTATCTGTCTATCCATCTATCTATCTATTCATCTATCCATCTTTCTATCTATCTATCCATTATCTACCATTATCTATCAAACCATTAAGCTGGGTTTACACACTGAAACTTTCTAGCGATCCCACCAGCGATCCCAACCTGGCCGGGATCGCTACAAAGTCTCTGGTGAGCTGTCAAACAGGCAAACCTGGCCAACGACGCAACAGCGATCCGGACCTGCAGAACGACCTAGCTAGTCAAACACTGGAAACGAGTGATGTGTCACAATATCTGTCAATCACTATTCTCTGTCAGTCGGTCTCTCCCTCTCGGTCTCTATTCTCTCTGTCGGTCCGTCACTATCTCTGTCCCTCTCTCACAGTCTGTCGGTCATTTTCCCCTCCTCTCTCATACTCACCGTTCCCCCGATCCCCGGCGCTGCGCTGCACGGCATTCACACTGCTGCGGCAGCTTTTCCTCTTTTGAAAAAGCCGGCCGCTCATTAAACAATTTCGTATTCCCTACTTTCCCCGCCCACAGGCGCCTATGATTGGTTGCAGTGAGACACGCCCCCACGCTGAGTGACAGGTGTCTCACTGCACCCAATCACAGCAGCCGGTGGGCGTGTCTACACTGTGCAGTGAATTAAATAATTAAATAATTAAAAAAAAGGCGTGCGGTCCCCCCCAATTTTAATACCAGCCAGATAAAGCCATACGGCTGCTGACTGATATTGTTAGGATGGGGAGCTCCACGTTATGGGGAGCCCCCCAGCCTAACAATATCAGTCAGCAGCCGCCCAGAATGGCCGCATCCATTAGATGCGACTGTTCTGGGACAGTACCCGGCTCTTCCCGATTTGCCCTGGTGCGTTGGCAAATCGGGGTAATAAGGAGTTATTGGCAGCCCATAGCTGCCAATAAGTCCTAGATTAATCATGTCAGGCGTCTCCCGGAGAAACCTTCCATGATTAATCTGTAAATTACAGTAAATAAACACACACAACTGAAAAAATCATTTATTAGAAATAAAAAACACAAACACATTCCCTCATCACCAATTTAATCAGCCCCAAAAAGCCCTCCTTGTCCGGCGTAATCCACGGACCTCCAGCGTCGCTTCCAGCTGTGCTGCATGCAGGTGACAGGAGCAGGAGAATACACCGCCGCTCCTGTCACTTCCACGCAGCTAATGAAGACAGCCGCGCGATCAGCTGAGCTGTCCCTGAGGTTACCCGCTGTCACTGGATCCAGCGGTGGATGCAGCGGTGGCCGCGGGTAACCTCAGTGACAGCTCAGCTGATCGCGCTACTCACCTCAGTTGCTGCCTGGAGCTGACCGGAGCGGCGGTGAGTAGCGCGATCAGCTGAGCTGTCACTGAGGTTACCCGCGGCCACCGCTGCATCCACCACTAGATCCAGTGACAGCGGGTAACCTCAGGGACAGCTCAGCTGATCGTGCGGCTGTCTTCATTAGCTGCGTGGAGGTGACAGGAGCGGCGGTGTATTCTCCTGCTCCTGTCACCTGCATGCAGCACAGCTGGAAGCGACGCTGGAGGTCCGTGGATTACGCCGGACAAGGAGGGCTTTTTGGGGCTGATTAAATTGGTGATGAGGGAATGTGTTTGTGTTTTTTATTTCTAATAAATGATTTTTTCAGTTGTGTGTGTTTATTTACTGTAATTTACAGATTAGTCATGGAAGGTTTCTCCGGGAGACGCCTGACATGATTAATCTAGGACTTATTGGCAGCTATGGGCTGCCAATAACTCCTTATTACCCCGATTTACCAACGCACCAGGGCAAATCGGGAAGAGCCGGGTACTGTCCCAGAACAGCCGCATCTAATTGATGCGGCCATTCTGGGCAGCTGCTGACTGATATTGTTAGGCTGGGGGGCTCCCCATAACGTGGAGCTCCCCATCCTGAGAATACCAGCCTTCAGCCGTATGGCTTTATCTGGCTGGTATTAAAATTGGGGGGACCGCACGCCGTTTTTTTAAATTACTTAATTATTTATTTCACTGCACAGTATAGACACGCCCACCGGCTGCTGTGATTGGGTGCAGTGAGACACCTGTCACTCAGCGTGGGGGCGTATCTCACTGCAACCAATCATAGGCGCCTGTGGGCGGGGAAAGTAGGGAATACGAAATTGTTTAATGAGCGGCCGGCTTTTTCAAAAGAGGAAAAGCCGCCGCAGCAGTGTGAATGCCGTGCCGTGCAGCGCAGCGCCGGGGATCGGGGGAACGGTGAGTATGAGAGAGGAGGGGAAAATGACCGACAGACTGTGAGAGAGGGACAGAGATAGTGACGGACCGACAGAGAGAGAATAGAGACCGAGAGGGAGAGACCGACTGACAGAGAATAGTGATTGACAGATATTGTGACACATCACTCGTTTCCAGTGTTTTAAGTCCCCTTTACACACTGAGACTTTGCTGCACAGCGAGAAACAAAGGACCAAAGAATGGTCCTGAACGATTTGTAGCGATCAGCAACTTCACAGCAGGGGCCAGGTCGCTGATGTGTTTCACACACTGCAATGTCGCTGGGGAGGTCGCTATTACGTCACAAAACCGGTGACGTTACAGCGATGTCGTTTGAGATGTTGCAGTGTGTAAAGCCACCTTTACAGTGGTCTACAAAAAAAATACATTTTTCTGGCATGGCCTTTAAGAACAGTTTTAGACTAATTTGAGGGTGCTGAATTCAAATGTGATCTTATCATTTCTCTATCACATCATGTTTTTTGCGCTATAGGTATATATCCCATTTTCATCAATTCCATGAAAAATATAAGTACTGTGTCAAAAGTAGAGTTGAGCGCGGTTCGCGGTTCGAGGTTCTCCAGTTCGCGGCTCGAGTGATTTTGGGGGCTGTTCTAGATCGAACTAGAACTCGAGCTTTTTGCTAACGCTCGATAGTTCTAGATACGTTCGAGAACGGTTCTAGCAGCAAAAAGCAGGGCTTTTTACAGCTGCAGTGTGCAGGAGCCATCAATGGCAGCCTGACAGAAGCTGGTAACCAAGATAAACATCGGGTATCCAAGCAAAGCGCTTTGGTTAGTAACCCGATGTTTATCCTAGTTACTTGCAGGAAGCCCACACTTCCCCGCTCAGCTCACTCCACCCCCTCCTGCACGTGGCATGTACACACACACACACACACTCACACTCACCTGTCCCCAGCCAAGCAGTCCACGACACTGACGTCCTCAGCGCCACCCACTTCACACTCCGCCGCCAGCACACATGGCTCCGCCCACCTGCACTCTGCACACATGGTCCCGCTCGGCTTACCTGCGGTGATGAAGTCCCGACCTCAGCGCTGTCACTGTCCTCCATGGCCGCCGCTTGTCACATCACCTTCTCTCGCTTCCGACCCGAGACTGACTAGCGGTGAAGTCATGGGCCGCTCGCGATACATGGCTGTGAAGGCGGCGGTCATTGAACTCAGTGACAGGTGCTGTCAGCAGTGCAGGAGATCAGCGCAGGTAATGTACCTCGCTGACAGCAACACTTGTCATCCCCTGCAGTGACCTGGGCTGACCCATTGATGTTAGCTCAGGTCACTGCACTGCTCTCCCAGCCCATGGGGAACATCCTGCTCTTCATTGACTGGGAACGTGTGGATCGTCATGGCAACCCCTTAGATTACACCAGACCTGGATTTGTTTTTCTTTCTAATAAATTGGTTAAAGAGGGAATGTATTGGGGAGTGTTTTTTCAAATAAAAATGTGTTTGTCGTCTATTTTTTTTTTATTACTGACTGGGTTGGTGATGTCGGGTATCTGATAGACGCCTGACCTCACAAACCCCAGGGCTTGATGCCAGGTGACATTACACATCTGGTATTAACCCCATATATTACCCCGTTTGCCACCACAGTAGGGCATGGGATGAGCTGGGGCGAAGCACCAGGATTGGCACATCTAATGGATGCGCCACTTCTGGGGCGGCTGCAGCCTGCTATTTTTAGGCTGGGGAGAGTCCAATAACCATGGACCTCCCTAGTCTGAGAATATCAGACCCCAGCTGTCTGCTTTACCTTGGCTGGTGATCCAATTTTGGGGGGACCCCTACATGTTTTTTTTTTTTTAATTATTTATTTAATTTAAAATAACAGCGTGGGGTGCCCTCAGTTTTGGATTACCAACCAAAGTGAGGCTGCCAGCTGTGGTCTGCAGGCTGCAGCCGTCTGCTTTACCCTAGCTGGCTACAAAAATAGGGGGAACCCTACGTCATTTTTTTTTTTCATTTTTTTGGCTAAATACAAAGCTAAGCACCCCTTAGTGCACCATGAAAGGCACTAAAGGGTGCAAAATTACAAAATGCAGGAGAGTGGGACAATATGTGTCTTTCTGCCATTATAAAGACAGAAAAGACTGATATGAAGTGCACAAGCACAAGAAAATCACCAGAGCGCTCTACGCTGTGAAAAGCAGTAGAAAATGGCACTGGAGTGAACATGTGACTGCCTCATGTAGGATGAAGCTATGGATCCTGGGTAAATTTATGTATTTTCCCTCCTTCAGTTTTTTTGCAGTACACAAAACAAAACGGAAGGCACACGGATGACAAACAGATGACATATGGACCGTCTACGGAACGGAAAAGGATGCCACATGGATGCACCCGTGAAAAAAAACGGACTGTTTTTTGCAGACCGCAAAAATGGATCGGTCGTGTTAATGTAGCCTTATTCTGATCTGCCGTTTATAAACAGCAGGCAGAAATAAGTGAATAACGCCCCCCAGCGTCAGAAAATCTCCGGGGTTTCAGGGCTAGCTGAGACCCTGGAGATCATGATTTAGGACGTTTTTTCTGGTCCCCGCTCACGTGATCACAGGTATACACCTTACACCGATGATCACGTTACAGTAAATGACAGCGCCGGTAAAAAATTATTTATCTCCCATCTGGCATGAACAAACATGATAAATCTCCTCCCCGGTCCCCTCCGGTCCCCCGGTGTCGCCAAAGTGCCCCCCCTGATGCCCTCCCAGAAATCCAAGATGGCCGCGCGCACAGCAGCGCGCCGGCCGCATTCACCCTACTCCTCTGATTTCTGTCGCATGTGCCATGACACATGCGACAGAAAACTCCTCCCCATGCCCTGCCAGGTCACCCCCTATAACCCCACCGGTGTTCCCCGATGTCCCACGGTACCTGTGCAGCGTTGATCCCCCCACGGCCCTCTCCTTCACAATAGACGCTGCCGCATGCACAGAGCGGCTGTCAGTGTTCAGACACAGTGAGTGGTGGTTGTGCATCTGTAAGCTAAATGGGCGGCACGGTGGCTCAGTGGTTAGCACTGCAGTCTTGCAGCGCTGAGGTCCTGGGTTCAATTCTTACCAAGGACACCATCTGCAAGGAGTTTGTATGTTCTCCCCGTGTTTGCGTGGGTTTCCTCCGGGTACTCTGGTTTCCTCCCACACTCCAAAGACATACAGCGCTATGGAATTAATAACGCTATATAAATGAATAAATTATTATTATTACTGCAATGCCCTGCTCATGAGGTAAGGAACATAATTGATCAGGAGAGCTATATACTACATTTCCAAATGGAGGGATTTGCTTTTATAGTTTCCCTGCTGAACGACTACCAAACATGAGAGTCCATTATACGCCACAAGAAAACACATCTAAATAGCGAGCTCTGTTGTTAAGTATTCATTCAGCTGTATAACTGGACTTAAAGGGGTATTCCATCTCCAAGATCCTATCCCCAATATATAGTAGGTGGAATAGCAATAATATCAGCAAATACCAATATTTGGAAATGTAGAATAGTTCTCCTGATTAGGCATGCCCTTACCTCATGAGCAGGGCATTGCAGCTTTGGTAGCAACCATTACGACATGGACTCTGCTGCTGTGGACCCGGGGAGAGTGAGTGCAGATTCATTGCACCCACACTCCTCACATGAAGGGTCTTCACTCCTAGAAAATGGGGGATACGTTCCCTGAGTGTCTCCCCCCCATATTCTAGAGGGTCCAGAGTCATCGTGGGACCCCTTTATTTTTTTTCTTACAATAAATTGGTGAAAGAGGAAATGTTTTGGGGACTGTTTTTTCAAATAAATTTCTTTTGTCGATTTTTTTTTGTTAGTACTGACAGTTTATGATGTTGGGTATCTAATAGACGCCATGACATCACAAACTGCTGGACTTGATGTCAGGTGACCTTACAGCTAGTATCAACCCGATTTATTACCCCGTTTGCCACTGCACCAGGGCACGGGATGAGCTGGGGTGAAGCGCCAGGATTGGCGCATCTAGTGGATGCGCCACGTCTGGGGTGCCTGCGGCCTGCTATTTTTAGGCTGTGAAGGCCCAATAACTATGGACCTTCCCACCCTGAGAATACCAGACCACAGCTGTCCGCTTTACCTTGACTGGTGATCCAATTTGGGTTGGACCCTACTTTTTTTGTGTAATTATTAATATTTATAAAATAATTATAAAAAAGAGCCTGGAGGGACCTCCACATTGGATCCCCAACCACGGTAAAGCTGCCAGCTGTGGTTTTCAGGCTACAGCCGTCTGCTTTACCCTAGCTGGCTATCAAAAATGGGGGGACCCAACGTCATTTTTTTTTTAACTATTTTTTAAATAGAAAAAATTAATGGGCTTCCCTGTATTTTGATTGCCAACCAAGGTAACGGCAGGCAGATGGGGGTGGCAACCCATAGCTGTCTGCTTTATCTGCGCTGAGAATCAAAAATACCGCGGAGCGCTACGTCATTTTTTTTAAAGATTTATTTTTACAGCACTGTGATGTCCAGCAATCAAAATACAGGGAAGCCCATTTTGCTTTTAGTTATTTAAATAAATAATTAAAAAAAATATATATGGGCTCCCGCTGCATTTTTTGTATTGCTAGCTAAGGGTAATCCAAGCAGCTACTGGCTACTAACCCCCACTGCTTGGTGTTACCTTCACTGGCAATGGAAAATCCAGGGAAGCATTTTTTATTTTTTTTGCCAAAAAACTACAAAAAAAGGACGTGAGCTTTGCCATATTTTTGTATGCTAGCCAGGTATAGCAGGCAGGTGCTGGAAGAGTTGGATACAGCGCCAGAAGATGGCGCTTCTATGAAAGTGCCATTTTCATTTTCTGAGGCGGCTGCAGACTGCAATTCGCAGCAGTGGGGCTCAGAAAGCTCAGGCCAACCTGTGCTGCGGATTCCAATCCCCAGCTGCCTAGTTGTACCTGGCTGGACACAAAAATGGGGCGAAGCCTACATCATTTGTTTTCTAATTATTTCATGAAATTCATGAAATAATAAAAAAAGGGCTTCCCTTTATTTTTGGTTCCCAGCCGGGTACAAATAGGCAACTGGGGGTTGGGGGCAGCCGTACCTGCCTGCTGTACCTGGCTAGCATACAAAAATATGGCGAAGCCCACATAATTTTTTCAGGGGGAAAAAAACTTCTGCATACAGTCCTGGATGGAGTATGCTGAGCCTTGTAGTTCTGCAGCTGCTGTCTGTCTGTATGGAGAAGAGCCACGGGCTGCCTCCAACCCCCAGTTGCCTATTTGTACCCGGCTGGGAACCAAAAATATAGGGAAGCCCGTTTTTTTTAATTATTTCACTTATTTCATGAAATAATTATAAAACAAATGACGTGGGCTTCGCCCCATTTTTGTGTCCAGCCAGGTACAACTAGGCAGCTGGGGATTGGAATCCGCAGCACAGGTTAGCCCGAGGTTTCTGGGCGCCTCTGCTGCGAATTGCAGTCCGCAGCCGCCCCAGAAAATGGCACTTTCATAGAAGCGCCATCATTTGGCGCTGTATCCAACTCTTCCAACAGCCCTGAAGCCAGGTGGCTTGTTGGGTAATAATGAGTTAATACTAGCTTTGTTTTACTAGCTAGTATTAAGCCAGAGATTCTTAATGTCAGGCACATTTGACCCGGCCATTAAGAATCTCCAATAAAGGGTTAAAAAAAGACACCACACAGAGAAAAAATACTTTAATAGAAATAAATACACAGACACATTAGAGACTCCATCTTTATTACCCCCTGTCAGCCCTCCATGATCCATGGTCTTCTGTCTTTCTCGTTCAACAAATGCAGCTCTGCTCCATCACTGCTGCATGGGGGAAGACGCTGCTTAGCGTGCAGCCTTCACTCCGTGAGAGATTAGTGCTGCTGGCTGTTAGCGGTAACAGCGGTAATGCTGACAGACGCGTTACCATAGCAACGGTGCTCCGTCATGTGATTCCCGGAGCCGTGGTTAGCGGTGACGTCACCGCTAACTGCGTTGCTATGGCAACGGTGATCTCCGTTAATGACCGGCTGTGTCAGCCGGTCCCTAACGGAATGGGGAGTCGACCGTGTGCTAGAGCATGTCGCCGCTACACGGCGATACACAAATGTGAACCGTGTACCGGAGAGTGCAATGACAGGACCTAGGACAGGACATGACGTCAAAGCCATGTGACCAGTCTGTAGCCAATGAGATAATAGCCACGTGACTGGTCACATGGCTATTTTGACGTCACGATAGGTCCTGCATCACTGCTGGCAGTGCTGGTCACCGGGAGGATTCAGCGATCATCGGATGGAATAGCAGCAGGAGACAGAGTGCAGGAGGGATCGCGGGGACCGGTAAGTGTTATGGCAATGTTTATTAACTGTATGTGTACATTTATAATGCGTTTTTATGTGTTTGTGATTGCCTCCCATTATATCCTATTGGTTCGAGTTCGGTTCGTCGAACGTTCGCCGAACTGAACTCGAACGAGACCTCCGTTCGACGAACCGAACTCGAGCCGAACCACGGCCGGTTCGCTCATCTCTAGTCAAAAGTGCCGGTTTATACGGTTCACTAAGGTAACTTTAGTTTTCATTTAGTCTCCCAATAAATGTGAGAATATCTTTGTTTTCTTTTAACATGCATAATTACCATTTGTTATGATAAGAAAGTAACAGTTTTCAACGTACACAACAGTCGTGTGCAGGTACGGTTTTATTTATTGAAATTTCCAAGGAATTTTGTAATTTATTGTTTTTATCCTGCTATTTTTCTGTTTTTTGTTTGTGAATCAATACCTAAGGTGTGGGGGAGGGACAGAAATTCAATGAACAACTCAGATAGCTAACAACTTTTATCTTGTATTTTTCAGCAGGATGTTTTGCTGATCTAACAATGGCCTCTACATCTCGCAGAAGACAGTGCTCGTATGATCCAAATATTTTTTGTTACATTTGTGGAAACTTTACTGTGAAGACTCAGAGGCGCATCATTACTGACTTTGTTAAGAGGGTGTATTTTGCATACTTCAAAGTAAAACTTGGAAACCACAAAGTGTGCAAAACCTGTATTGAGAGCTTGAGATCATGGTCTCAAGAAAAGAATGCTAAACTTCAGTTTGGAGTTCCTATGGTTTGGAGAGAACCAAGCAATCATTTAGAAGACTGCTATTTCTGCCTTGTCGATGTAAAAGGTTTCAATAAGAAAAACAAGCAATATTTGCAATACCCGAGTATTCCTTCAGCTATTCAACCAGTTGGCCATAGTGAAGACATACCTGTTCCAAAATATACTGCGCTTCCAGAAAACGTTGACACAGATCTCTCCTCACATTGATATACTGATGAAGAAGACAGTTCAGATATTTTTCAGCCATGTGATGAAGATTGTGACAAACCAATTCTGTTTACTCAGTCTGCTTTAAATGATCTGGTTAGAGATTTTTATCTACCAAAAGATTCTGCTGAACTATTGGCTTCAAGAATACAAGAGAATCGAATGTTGAAACCCGGTACAAGTGTCTCATTTTATCGTAACAGGGAAGCAGAACTGTGTAAGTACTTCCATTCAGATGGCCAGCTTGTCTATTGTACTGATGTTGAAGGACTACTTCTCTTTATGGGACTTCCAGCATATGATTCAAGGGATTTATTGATAGTTCCAAAAGAAGTTTAAAATGTGTTGTGTTACACAATGGAAATAAGTATGGCTCTGTACCAATAGGTCATTCTGAAAAACTTAAAGAAGAATATAAACATCAAGATTATTCTAGAGAGGTTACAATATAATGTTCATGGGTGGTTAATTTGTGTTGATTTGAAAATGGTTAACTTTCTTTTGGGTCTGCAAGGAGGGTACACAAAACACCCTTGTTTTCTGTGCTACTGGGACAGTAGAGCTACAGGAGAGCATTGGGTGAAAACTAAATGGCCTCAGCGACAGAGTTTGGCATCTGGCGATAAGAATGTCATCCATGATCCTCTATGGATAGGAAAAACATTGTCTTTCCTCCCTTGCACATAAAACTTGGATTGATGAAGCAGTTCGTAAAAGCTCTCAATCACAGTGGAGAATGCTTTAACTATATATGTTCAACTTTTCCTGGTCTTAGTAAAGAGAAGAAAAAGGCTGGAATATTTGATGGACCTCAAATAAGAACACTTATGAGAGACCCAAATTTTATCACATCAATGAATGAGACAGAAAAAAGAGCTTGGAATGCATTTTGTAATGTGGTGCAGAATTTTCTAGGGAATAAGAAAGCAGACACCTATGAAGAGATTGTGGAAGAGCTACTAATGAGTCTGCGAAATCTTGGATGTAGAATGAGTATCAAGATTCACTATTTACACAGCCATTTGGACTTTTTTCCAGAGAACCTTGGGGATGTGAGCGACGAACAAGGGGAGCGTTTTCATCAGGACATTAAAACAATGGAAGAACAGTATCAAGGCCGGTGGGACTCACATATGATGGCTGACTATTGCTGGAGCTTGATGAGAGACAACCCAGAAGCTGTACATCACAGATCAGCCAAGAAGAGAAAGGTCAAATAACCGCCATTTGCCATTCATCTGTGTGCCATATATATGTGTTTTTAAATTTTGTTGTTTAATTCTTTATGTATATTTGATTTGCTGAACATAGACTTTGTAATCTTTGTTATTCCTTGATTAAAAATATACAAAATGTAGTACCTAAAATCATGTGGTTTTTATCATAAAACATTCGATATGAGTAATTTTCATTAAAAATTGAAAATATCTCGAAATCCTGATGTGATAGCCAAACGGAGTTCATATTCGAAATCAGCAGGCAAAATTGACTTAAAATATGTTTTAAAACCTTTTGCCAGTAAAATTGCGTTGACCAGTGTTATCTATCTGTCTATACATCTATCCATCTATCTATCTATCTATCTATCTATTTATTCATCTATCTATTTATTTATCTATTTATCAATTATCTATATTATTTATTGCTCTTAAAGCAGTAAAAAACGCAGGGACCAACATGCAAAAAAACGCATCAAAACGCGGTAAAAACGCATACGTTTTTCGATGCGTTATTGGTGCATTTTTTAATGCAGGTGCGCTAAGCCTTCACTCTCAAGAATTTTCTTAAGAAATTTCTTGAGAAAAATGCTTTTTCTAGTGCGCACATAGCCTTAAAGGGAACCAAACGGCAGGATTTTCGTATATAAGGTAAAGCCAGTGCAGTACTGGCACTATCAAGCACAGTTTGTACATACCATTAGTGGGCAGCTTGGATGTTTAGGCTTTTAAATCCAAGTTTGTGAAGGTTAAAAATTCATCATCTTTTTCACTGACAGTTGCACCTCTGCTGATAATATCCAGGCGGGTTATGCACATGGATTCCCGCCCTCCCCCGCTGCCTGTTCCTCCCTCTCTCTGGCTCTATGCAAATTTTTCTATTCAGTAACATGGTGTCGGAGTTGGCGCCTGCGCATAGCGCTTAACTCCGACACCATGTGTCTGAAGCCCGCATTACCTAGTCTTGTGCCTGAGAGGGCGGCGCATGCACCCTCGCTTCTTCAGATCTCATTGTGACTGCAGGAGCGTGCGCGGTCACAACAGACTGGAGAACAGCTGATCTTACCGATTAGCTGCAGCAAACGTTTGCTACGATATCGTCTGCTGGAGCTAATCGGTAAGATCAGCTGTTCTCCAGTCCTGTTGTGACCACAAGTGCTCCCACAGTCACTACGAGATCTGAAGAAGCGAGGGTGCATGCGCCGCCCTCTCAGGCACAAGACTAGGTAATGCGGGCTTCAGAAACATGGTGCCGGAGATAAGCGCTATGCGCAGGCGCCAACTACGACGCCATGTTACTGAATAGAAAAATTTGCATAAAGCAAGAGAGAGAGGGAGGAACAGGCAGCGGGGGGGGGGGGCGATGCAAAAGTATGGGCAACATGAAAGTGACATTAATATTTTGTAGATCCTCCTTTTGCAAAAATCACAGCCTCTAGTCACTTCCTGTAGCTTTTAATGAGTTCCTGGATCCTGGATGAAGGTATATTTGACCATTCCTGTTTACAAACCAATTCCAGTTCAGTTAAGTTTGATGGTCGCCGAGCATGGACAGCCGCTTCAAATCATCCCACAGATGTTCAATGATATTCAGGTACAGGAAGCGAGTAGAGGCTGTTATTTTTGCAAAAGGAGGATCTACAAAATATTAATGTCACTTTCATGTTGAGGTGCCCATACTTTTGCATCGGTCAAATTTTGTTTAAATGCGGATTGCACATTTTCTGTTAGTACAATAAACCTCATTTCAATCCAGAAATATTACTCAGTCCATCAGTTATTAGATATATGAAACTGAAATAGCTGTTGCAAAAACCCAAATTGTTATAAAGAAAAAACATTAACATTAATAGGGGTGCCCAAACTTTTTCATGTGACTGTACGAAAATCCTGATGTTTAGTTTCCTTTAATTCTTTACTACAAAACTGCCAAAGTAGATGCAGGCAGTGTGAGACCTAGCTAAAATGGGCATGAGAAATGGCAATATAGTCAATAACAGAAGACACTCTTATCTCAGTTTGGGATCAATTTTCAAAACATACTTAATTTCTGACTCAAAAACGGGCAAGGATGAGCATTCATTAGACATATAAACAACCAGTAATCTGCATTGACCAAAATGGGTATAATGTGATGGTCCCTGGAAAGGCAGTAGGACATAAAGTCTGCCATGTGTGCCAGACTCCCAACAGGCACGACTTCCCTGTCCCCACCAGAGGGACAACTATACATCTCCTCCCACTCTTCCCTTTCTTTCGCCTGCTCCTACTCTTCAAGTCATTCATACTGAACAGAGGCAATAAAGCTGTTGAGGGTAGAATTCTCTGTCGCAACCATCTCCTGTGTCTCTTCCTCCTCATCCTCCTGTCCTCATTATCACCAAATCCATGTTGGTGAGAAGTTGAGATGAGTCTGGGCTGGGCAGTATCACCATGTGTATTTTCCTCCTCCTGTTAAGCACGCAAAGCTTCCTCTTTCATTTTGAGCAGTGAAGGTTTCAGAAGACACAGAAGCTGGGTGGTTACACTGATTATGGCGTAATCTCTGATCACCATCTTGGTTGATTCCTCAAAGTTTTTGAGAACAATACAGCTGTCAGACATCCATGGGCACTTATCTGCTCTTTTGTGCAGAGGATGAAGAGGCTGACTGGAATACCATCAGGCATGTTGGAGCTAGTATTCAACTACAGCCCTTTGCTGCTCACAAAGCTTTTCTAAAGGTCCAGTCACACTAAGCAACTTACCAGCGATCCCAACAACGATAGGGATCCCTGGTAAGTTGCTAGGAGGTTGCTGGTGAGCTGTCACACTGCGACGCTCCAGCGATCCCACCAGCAACC
Source organism: Anomaloglossus baeobatrachus (assembly GCF_048569485.1). Classification (NCBI taxonomy): domain Eukaryota; kingdom Metazoa; phylum Chordata; class Amphibia; order Anura; family Aromobatidae; genus Anomaloglossus; species Anomaloglossus baeobatrachus. Next base: position 308,180,919 of record NC_134355.1, read on the forward strand.
TGACCTGGCAGGGATCGCTGGAGCGTGGCTACACGAGTTGCTGGTGAGCTCACCAGCAACCAGTGACCAGCCCCCAGTCTCCTAGTTACAGCACACATCAGGTTAATTAACCCGATGTGTGCTGCAGCTAAATGTGCACAGAGCAGGGAGCAGCGCACACTGAGCGCTGGCTCCTTGCTCTCCTAGTTACAGCACACATCGGGTTAATTGCCTGATGTGTGCTGCAGCTAAATGTGCAGAGAGCAGGGAGCAGCGCACAATGCTTAGCGCTGGCTCCTTGCTCTCCTAGTTACAGCACACATCGGGTTAATTACCTGATGTGTGCTGCAGCTACATGTGCACAGAGCAGGAGCCGGCACTGACAGTGAGAGCGGCGGAGGCTGGTAACGAAGGTAAATATCGGGTAACCAAGGACAGGGCTTCTTGGTTACCCGATGTTTACATTGGTTACCAGCCTCCGCAGAAGCCGGCTCCTGCTGCCTGCACATTAGTTGTTGCTGTCTCGCTGTCACACACAGCGATCTGTGCTTCACAGCAGGACAGCAACAACTAAAAAATGGCCCAGGACATTCAGCAACAACCAACGACCTCACAGCAGGGGCCAGGTTGTTGCTGGATGTCACACACAGCAACATCGCTAGCAACGTCACAAAAGTTGTTCGTTACCAGCGATGTTGCTAGCGATGTTGCTTAGTGTGACGGGGGCCTAACATTTGTAATGTCCAGTGCAGGTCGCAAATCAGTCGGTGAGCTTGCACTAAAGCGGGCTTTACACGCTACGATATATCTAACGAGATGTCGGCGGGGTCACGTCGTAAGTGACGGTATCGTTAGTGATATCATAGCGTGTGACAGCTATGAACGAGCAGAAATACTCACCTTCTCGTTCATCGTTGACATGTCGCTCATTTTCTAAAAATCGAACGTCCGGTTGTTCAATGTTCCCGAGGCAGTACACATCGCTCCGTGTTACACCCCGGGAACGATGAACACAGCTTACCTGCGTCCCACCGGCAATGCGGAAGGAAGGAGGTGGGCGGGATGTTATGTTCCGCTCATCTCCGCCCCTCTGCTTCTATTGGCCGGCCGCTGTTTGACGTCATTGTGACGCCGAACGTCCCTCCCCCTTCAGGAAGAGGATGTTCGCCGCCCACAGCGAGGTCGTTTGGAAGGTAAGTGCGTGTGACGGGGGGTTACAGCATTGTGCGACACGGGCAACAAATTGCCCGTGCCGCACAAACGATGGGGGCGGGTGCGATCGCAAATGCGATCGCACGATTAATTGTAACGTGTAAAGCAGGCTTTACAAGCAATGCTGCAGCATTGCCACACCAGTGGGGGCTGCAGCTGACTTGCGGAAATGAGCGCATACATGGTGCACCTTCACACGTAGCTCAGTCAAATCTAAGTAGGTTTTCAGAAAGCGCTGAACCACTATGTTTAACACGTAGGCCAGACATGGTACATGTGTCAGTTCACCAAGCTTCATTGCTGCCATCAAATTATGCTCATTATCACACACAACCATTCCTGGTTGGAGGTTTAGCAGAGAGAGCCACAAATTGGTCTGGTTTGTTGGACCTTTAAACAACTTTGTGGCAATGTGCTGTTTGTCACCTAAAAATATGAGTATCAGCATTCCCTGTTGCCAACTCACCGAGGCAGTGCTGCAGCACTTCCAGCTTGTGACTGATAGGAACAATAATTCGGCAATGGAGAATGAGAAGGATTGAGTACAGGAACTGGCGTAGGAGGTATAGGAAACCCTGATGGAACTATGGCCTTAAATTCTAGTTGTAGATGTCGTGTGCCAGTTTAGGCTCCAACTGAGTTCCCGCCTCCATTAGGATCACCCAGTGTGATGGCATGGAAATGGAGCGTCCCTGGCCACAAGCACTTGTTCACGTGTCTGTGGTTAAGTGGACTTTGCCAGTGACTGCATTGGTGCGGGCAGGAGTGATGTTATGGGACATTTGCTTGTGTAAGGCGGGGACGTCACAATGGGAGAAACAGTCACGGCTAGAGACCAAATACTGAGTGTTGCCCGCTGCCATCAAGTTGAGGAAAGCTTCAGTGTTAACAAACTTAAATGGCAATATTTCCAGGACAAGCAGTCTTAAAATGTGGCTGTGTAGTGCTTGGGCCTGTGGGTGGGTGGCTGATTTGCTTGTGTAAGGCGGGGACGTCACACCGGGAGAAACAGTCACGGCTAGAGACTGCTTGCACAACCATGAGCGAAATGCTCACTTCTTTGTCCCTTACCACAGGCCGTATGCAATTTCAATTATGTATGCAGCTAAGAGCGGTATTATTAGAGACTAAATTATTTTTTTTAGGTAGCACCAGCAAGGTCTCTAAGGCTAGAAACCCTACATTAAATTCAGAATAAGAGCGGTATTGTTAGATAATTGAATAGAATTTTAAGGTGGCACCGGCAAGTTCTTTAAAGCTACAATCCCTGCCTACAGACCTCTAATACACTAACCCTTGTCCAGAAGCTCACTCTACATTAAATGCAGAATCACAGTGGTATTATTAGATAATAAAACAGATCTTTTTTTTAGGTAGCACCAGTGTTATGCTCGTAGAGCGAGTGCTGTATAAGTGGGTCCACTGGACCAAAGGTGGTGTTCACTTGCCTGGAGGAGTGAACTGGACCGAGCGTCGAGTCTTCACTACTCCCACCGAAGGTTGCAGCAGGTACATATGCTGGTAAGCAGCCGGTAGAGGGCAGCCCCAGGGTTCTACGGTACCCCGGTAGCTGGCACCACTGACACAGTAGTCTCTGGTATAAACAGCAGCGGCGGCAGGCAGAGTAGTGGATCCGTCCGGGATGGATAATTACGGCAGCAGTGACCAGCATGGATCCTTGCAGCAGCTGATATCGAGCAGGCAGCTAGAGTAGATGTAAGTAGTAGCAGCAGTGGATAAGGAGTGCACTGAAACAGGCACAAATCAGGAGCAGCATGTAATACAATACTAGCAGCAGCACAGAGGACCCTCAGAACTAGCAACGTGACTAACCCGTTGCCCAGGCACCTCACAAAAGGGAAAGGTGCCTTAAGTACCTTTATCCTTTCAGATGGCCTGAGAGGCACTTCTGGGTTAAGGTATGCTGGCCCTTTATGAAAAGGGGTATTACAACATGTGCACCTTTCGGGCAGAACCAGGAGGCTAGTGATGTGTCCACAGGCTCTGGGAGGCAGCAGCATGAGCCAGGGACAGGGCATCCATTGCAGGACGTCCGGGCAGGTGAGGGAACCAACATCCCCACCGGGGGAGGGGGGCAGGACATTACAGGCATGCCAGTATGAGACTTACAACCAGCAAAGTCTGTAAGGCTACAATCCCTGTCTACAGGCCTCTAATACACTAAGGTGAAAAAGGAGTTGTACACCTCACCGGAAAGTTGATGAAAGGTGCAATGATTGGATATCCTGCTCCGTCCACCAGGTAAACTGCTGCTAGAGAGAAATGAATGGATCCAGCACCCACAATAAATTAAAAAGTGAATTTTATTGCAAAAATTAAAAGCCAAGCTATATAAGCATATTAAGGCATGATAAAAGGGGGAAACGTCAATGCTTTTCAAGCGAGAATGTTCGCAATCATGACCTTTTCAGGTCATGTTTATATATAGTACAGATGAAAAGTTTGGACACACCTTCTCATTCAAAGAGTTTTCTTAATTTTCATGACTCTAAAAATTGTAGATTCACATTGAAGACATCAAAACTATGAATGAAAACATGTGGAATGAAATACTTAAAAAAGTGTCAAACAACTGAAAATATGTCTTATATCCTCTTCAAAGTAGCCACTTTTTGCTTTGATTACTGCTTGGTCTTCCAACAGTCTTGAAGGAGTTCCCAGAGATGCTTAGCACTTGTTGGCCCTTTTGCCTTCACTCTGTGGTCCAGCTCACCCCAAATCATCTCGATTGGGTTCAGGTCTGGTGACTGTGGAGGCCAGGTCATCTGGTGTAGCATCCCTTCACTCTCCTTCTTAGTCAAATAGCCCTTACACAGCCTGGAGGTGTGTTTGGTGTCATTGTCCTGTTGAAAAATAAATGATGGTCCAACTAAACGCAAACCGGATGGAATAGCATGCCGCTGCAAGATGCTGTGGTAGCCATGCTGGTTTAGTATGCCTTCAATTTTGAATAAATCCCCAACAGTGTCACTAGCAAAGCACCCCCACACCATCACACCTCCTCCTCCATGCTTCACAGTGGGAACCAGGCATGTAGAGTCCATCCATTCACCTTTTCTACAAAGACACGGTGGTTGGATCCAAAGATCTCAGATTTGGACTCATCAGACCAAAGCACAGATTTTCACTGGTCTAATATCCATTCCGTGTGTTCTTTAGCCCAAACAAGTCTCTTCTGCTTGTTGCCTGTCCTTAGCAGTGGTTTCCTAGCAGCTATTTTAACATGAAGGCCTGCTGCACAAAGTCTCCTCTTAATAGTTGTTCTAGAGATGAGAAGGTGTGTCCAAACTTTTGGTCTGTACTGTAGCTTGGCTTTTGGTGGTATCTTCAACTGTGTAATAGAGATATGACATGATAGATCAAGAACTGTTGAATGACTTTTCCAGAGGAACATAAGAACCTGGACTGTGAAGCGGAAACCTGGAGCACTTAAGAAAGCTGGTATGGTCATCTTGCAGAAGGTGAAAATTAATTAAGCATTAAGTAGCCTCTCTTACCTGCTCTTGGAAGTAATTTTACAAGTTTAACTTTGATTTATTTTACCTTAAAATTCAATTTTCATCCAATAAAGTTTCCATGAATCTAAAAATTCTCTAATTCTTGAAAATACGTGTGTAACACTCTGAGGTGTCCTAAGAGTGTATTGAACATGAATGGAGCTCTGTAAAATCAACACAGTCTTATTAATGTTCATGTGATCTTAAGCTATCAGGTTAGGTGCAAAAGGATGGAAAGCGGTGGTGGTAGCAGTAGTAGAGATTACTCTTTTGTATGCAAAGAAAAAAATATGGCTTGCCAATTTTAAAATGAATTAAGCACATTTTCTGTGACATACAATCCTTGGATTTGGGATATTGTTTCAGTAGCAAAATTATCATTGAGGGCTTTAATACTGCCCTCCTTCTTTGCATTGCGTAATGAATAATAAAAAGGATGCTACTTGGCCGGCCCCCATCTTTAATTCCCTCTCTAATAGTCCCCCTGATTGGCTGCACTAGATCATTTCTTCTGATAGCTGAAGGGCTATGGGGAAGCCCGAGTGGCCGTGCCTGATGTCATTAGTCCACTGAGTCTTCATTTTCTTAATAATGCTCGTGTATCAATCACACAGTATTCAAATTCACACAGACCTGTAAATTTCATGAAATTCGACTCAAAGTCAATCGTCCATGTATTGATCCACTGATCTCTAATAGTGACCTTATTCTTCATAAAACAGGCAATGATAATGCTAATGCCCATATTGACAATTTACCTTAGAAAGCCTGAGTCTTTCAACCAGCCAATGTTTCTTCTGGCAAAATGGAAATGGTACAAGTAGAGGTTTCTGAAAGATTATTTGAGAATCAGGCAAGCACTGTACCTTTCTTTCTCTGGCAGACCCATAGACAATGAATAGAGCAGTGGTCAACCATGTATATTTATGTCGCATTCAAGATGTTAGAGCCCTGTTCTAGGGAGGCAAAGCGCTATTTTTGGGATTAATGAGAGTGTCATCAATCAGGCTCCCAGTACTCAGAAATGTATCCCCTATCCTGTGCATAGTAGTAACTTTAGATACTAGGCTTATCCCTTTAGGCTTTTCATCAGATTATTAGAGTGCTCATGAGTTAATGAACATAATGTATAGCTGTATTAAATAAAAAATAATCCATCAACAGCAGATGGCATAAAGGCAGCAATAGATTTTTTTTTCTTGTAAAAACAAATGCTACATCTGTATTAGCCTGCACAGAATCTTAAAATGCCAGAAGCATTAGTAAAACACTTGTATCTCCTTTCCTAAAAGGAAAGAGATTACAAATCCCTTTCTAACACAGAGCTATATGCCATGTTTTTCTATGGATATTCATATTCAATGCTTAATATATGGACCTAACAGAAATCAGTGTGGTTGAAGCCAAAAAACAACTGTGGAGACTGTTTGACATGACCGATACACATTGCATAAAAAATGTTTCTTATAGGAGGTTGTCTGCTTAAAGAATATGCTCAGCACCCATAATACATGGTTCATCTGAAAACAACACAGTAAATTTGCTTTGGATAAAAGAAACTTGAAGTATTCAGTTTACAGTTCTGCAAACTCACCTTGCGTTTGGGAGGTAGCTTAGAAAAGTTTGACCAAAACGCAAACTAAGTACCTCATCTTTCTTACATATGTACAGGGGTATAGTGGCATTCATGTTTTCTGTAATTGCAGATTGCTATTGCATAGTATATGTACTGTGTATATACAGTTGAAACCAGAAGTTTCCATCCACTATCCAAAAGATACATATGCATCTGACATGAAATCAGAATAAAAATTTCCTGGTTTAGGTCAATTAGGAACCAAATTTATTTATATTTGCCAAATGTCACAATAATGAGAGAGAGAGAGAATATATTAAGGTATTTTAATTACTTTCTGCAAAGTCAAAATTTTACATTCCTTTTTACATTCCTTTTATTAGTGTTTGGTACCATTGCCCTTAAACTGTATGCTTGGGTCAAACATTTTGGATGGCCTTCTCACAATAGTTGGTAGGAACTTGGGCTCATTCTTCCTGACAGAACTGGTGTAACAGAGCCATGTTTGTAGGTCGCCTTGCTGGCACCGGCCTTTTCAACTTTGCTCATACACTTTCAATAGGATTGAGATCAGGGTTTTGTGATGGCCACTCCAAAACATTGACTTTGTTATCCTTAAGCCAATATGCAACCAGTTTGGCAGTATGCTTTGGGTCTTTGTCCATTTGGAAGACACATTTCCGCCCAAGCCTTAAGTTCCTGGCTGATGTCTTGAGATGTTACTTCAGCATTGCTACATAATCATCTTTACTCATGATGTCATCTATTTTGTGAAGTGCACCCATCCCTCCTGCAGCAAAACAACCTTACAACATGATGCTGCCGCCCCCATGTTTCACAGTTGGGATTGTATTATCAGGCTTCAAAGCTTCTCCCTTTTTCCTCAAAACGTAACGATGGTCATTATGGCCACACAGTTCCATTTTAGTTTTGTTGGACTACAGGATGTCTCCAAAAAATAAGGTCCATATTCCTGTGTGCATTTGCAAACATTAATCTTTTTTATGTTTCTTTTGGAGTAATGTTTTTTTTTTGGCAGAGTGGCCTTTCAGCCCATGTTGATACAGTACTCGTTTCACTGTGGATAATGACAGAATCTTACCGGCCTTCACAAGGTCTTTTGCTTTTGTTCTTAGGTTGATATACACAAGTCTGACCAAAGCACATTCATCTCTGGTACACAGAAGACGTCTCCTTCCTGAGCAGTATGATGGCTGGACATTCAAATCTTGTTTGTACTTGCATATAATTGTTTATACAGATGAAGGAGGCACCTTCAGGTATCTGAAAATTATACCCAAGGATGGACCAGATTTGTGCAAGTCCACAGTTCTCTTCCTGAGATCTTGGCTGATTGCTTTTGACTTTCCTATGATGCTACACAAAGAAACAGTGTGTTTCAGGTGTGCATTAAAATACATCCACAGGTGTCTCTAATTAACTCAGATATTGCCAATAAACCTATCAGAAGCTTGCAAAGACATGACATCATCATATGGGCTGTCCCAAATTGTTTATAGGCATAGTACTCTTAAGTGGGCTTTACACGCAACGACATCGCTAACGAGATGTCGTTGGGGGTCACGGAATTCGTGACGAACATGCGTTCTCGTTAGCGACGTCGTTGCGTGTGACAGCTACTAGCGGCTGTTAGCGATCAAAAATACTCACCTAATCGTTGATCGTTGACACGTTGTTCATATTCCAAATATCGTTGCTGTTGCAGGACGCAGGTTGGTTGTCATTCCTGAGGCAGCACACATCGCTACGTGTGACACCCCAGGAACGAACAACAATGTACCTGCATCCTGCCGGCAATGAGGTGGGCGTGTCATTAATGCGGATGGTCTCCGCCCCTCCACTTCTATTGGCGGGCTGCTGTGTGACGTCGCTGGGACGGCGAACGAACCTCCCCCTTAACAAAGAGGTTGTTCGCCACCCACAGCGACGTCGCTAGGAAGGTAAGTATGTGTGACGGGTACTAGCGATTTTGTCCGCCACGGGCAGCGATTTGCCCGTGGCGCACAAACGACGGGGGCGGGTGATTTCACAAGCAACATCGCTAGCAATATCACTGCCTGTATAGCAGCCTTATGTGTATGTAAACTTTTGACTTTGCATAAAGTAAAAAAAAAATGCTTTAAAACATTCTCTCTGTCTCTCTCTCTCTCTCATTATTCCGGCATTTAGCAAATACAAATAATTTTGGTAATCCGAATTGACCTAAAATTGGAAAGGTATATTTTGATTTCATGTCAGATAGAGAGAAAAATATGCATATGTATCTTTTTAGGTAGTGTATGTAAACTTCTGGTTTCAACTGTATATTTGTATATTAATTACTGGATAGGTACATCTGTGTATTAATATAATAATATAGGTGTGCTGGCCGTATTCACTATTTATTTTTTTCTGCATTGTCATGCCACCTTTAAACCCATGCAACGTATCCACCCATTTTTTCAGATTATTTTTGATTAATTCAAAGTATAGTTGAATCCTGTTATTTCCTAGTTAAATGGGTATTTCCAGCTACAAGATCCTATCCCAATATGTAGTAGGTGGAATAATATTATTAAGAAATACCGCCTTTAGACATGTAGTATAGTTCTCATGATATAACCATGTCTCTTACCTGTACAGGGCATTATATCTTAGGTCCTTCATCAAGTTATTATTTCCTACCCTTTTGCGTTACTTCTGTAGCACCCCTGAGGCATCAGGTGCCACAAAATGTAACCTGTGGAAACCCAAACCCCGGAATATCCGTGCCAGTCAACGCACCAGCACCCTCAGGCCACATACATAACCCCAATTCCAGACTGGGAATTGCCTAGTAACAGGTAAAAGGGATGGGCACTTATTATGTGGAAGTGTAATACTCCAGGAATCACGGGATACCTGTGGAAGTCTGGAACCAAGGCTCACAGGACTCAGCACAAGGCGAGGTGCAGACCCTAAGACAGCAGTCCACTTTATGGTCAACTGTTAATTCTGCCAGGTGAGGGGATCTCCAGGGTCCCTCACCAACCCAAAGAGTCTGAAGCATCAGCAGGAAAGCGGGGACCGGGGATTGAACCCCTTAAATAGTCCAGGCTGCCTGAAATAGGACCAAGACTGGAACGGAGGGGTTTCCCAGAAGCTCTAGGCCATGGGGGCCCAGTACAAACAAGTGTGCACAGAGGACAGCTAACCCAGGTCACAGCTGGCATGGAGAACAAGGGGAGCAGGAACACCTGTAACCAGCACCAGCGGGTCCAGGAACCAGCCACAAGTAAAAGGCAAGTTGAAACTGCAATACCGGTGTGGAGTGTTTCCTTCTCGCCCCCGTACGCATACATTGACTGTCCCCTACTATTGCACCCTCAACATCCACTGCTAGGGCCTGGCCCTGCTTGCGCACGGCCCAAAACACCAAAGCTGCACTACTCCACCAGCCCCAATAGGACCCTGCAGCGGCGGCTTCAATAACCTGGCCGCACACCGCAAGTGGCGTAGTCGAGAACTCCTTTATTTTTATTTCCTTTTTATTTTTCACTCCTTTTTTATCAGACTGACGCCCAGGGTCACGGAATCGGGCATTGGCCGCGACCACGACTGTTCCCCCTGCGCACCGCACACCCGGTACTGAGTACCCCACAGCCCTGGGGCGTCACACTTCCCAGTTTACATATTGTCCCTCCTTTGAATTTTTTTGTGCAGTGTGCATGAGTTTTCATTAACCCTTGTCTGTGATTATTTGTGGGGTTTTGGTGACTGGGTGTCCGACCTGCTCTCTGGGTGGGGGGGAAGTAGTATCAGGGCTTGGACAGGAAACAGGGCTACATTGGAGGATCGACCCCTCCTACCATCAAGTCTACCATTGAAATAAGGGACAGCGCAGGGGCCCCCATCATATGGTCAGCCTAGAAGTCTCTGTTCTATCTGTAATCTCCCGTGACAAAATGTTGGCACAATTATTAGAAAATGGAAGAAACACAAGATGCCTGGCAATCTCACTCGGTCTGGTGTTCCATGCTGGATCTCGTCTCATCGGGTAAGGATAATTCTGAGAAAGGTCAGGAATCAGCCCATAACTATACAGATCTGGTCCATGACCTCAACAGAGCTGGGACCACAGTCTCAAAGATTACAGTGAGTAACACACTTCGCCGTCATGGATTAAAATTCTACAGGGCACGCAAGGTCCCCCTGCCCACACCAGCAAATGTTCAGGCCCGTTTGAAGTTCACCAGTGGCCATCTGGACGATCCAGAGGAGGTATGGTAGCACTGCAGTTTTGCAGGGTTGGGGTCCTAGGTTCAAATCCCACCAAAAAAAAATCTGCAAGGAGTTTCTATGTTCCCCAATGTTTGCACGGGTTTCTTTCCAAAGACATACTGATAGGGAATTTATATAGTATGTAAAGCGCTGGAGAATATGGTGGCGCTATATAAAACTAAAGATTATAATAAATATTATTATTATTATTATTATTATTTTTATTAAGTATGTGGTCAAATGGGGCCAAAATAGAACTTTTTGGTGTCATCTCCACTCGGAGGAAGAAGTAAGATGAGTGCAACCCCAAAAACACCGTTCCTACCGTGAAGCATGGGGTGGAAACATCATACTTTGGGAGTGTTTTTCTGCTAAAGGCATAGGATGACTGCACTGTATTGAAAGGAGGACGGATGGAGTCATATATCATGAGATTTTGGCCAACAACCTCTTTCCCTCAGTAAGAGAATTGAAGATGGGTCGTATCGGGTCTTCCAAGAATGAAAATGACCCAAAACACACAGTGAGGGCAACTAAGGAGTGGCTCCATAAGAAGCATTTTAAGGGCCTGGAGTGGCCTACCAAGTCTTTAGACCTGAATCCCATAGAAAATCTTTGGAGAGAGCTAAAACACAATGTTGCCCAGCGACAGCCCCAAAACCTGAAAGATCTGGAGAAGACCTGTATGGAAGAGTGCATCAAAATCCCAAGTGTATGAAAACTTAGTCAAGAACTACAGGAAACGTCTGACCTCTCTAATTGCAAATGGTTTCTGTACCAAATATTAAGTTCAGTTTTTCTGTAGTATCAAATACCGTATTTTTAGTTTTATAAAACGCACCAGATTATAAGATGCACCCCAATTTTAGAGAAAAATAAAAAGTTAAAAAAATCCGGTATGTTTTCTAATCTGGTGGTGTCTTACCGGGGGGAAGCGGCAGCGGTGGTGGAGCAGGGGTCACAGGAGGCAGGGTCTGTCGTGGAGTAGAACAATGCTACAAGTGGTGCGGCGGTTGTCCCAGATGCTCAGCGGCCCTGTGAGGCAGAGAAAACATCCAGGAGTGTAGCTTACCAGGGGGGTAAGAATGGTGAAGAATGGTGACATGAGGCAGGAGCGATGCTGTGGGTGATGCAGGCTGTGTGATGGTCTATGCTGCATGCTATGCACTGCTCTGTGCTGTGGGCACTGCGACCTGTGCGCTGCTTTGTGCTGTGGCCTGGGTGATAAGAGCGCTGTGCTGTGTGTTGCAGGTGGTAAGGCAGGGGACATCCTAAAGACGTCGGTGGTGCGGGCTTCAAAGAAATGGCACCCGGAGGTGGCACGTGCACAGTGTCTGCTCATTGACAAGCCGAGATCTCATCTGCACATGTACCACCTCAGGGTGCCATTTTCCTTAAGTCCACTACTGGGACATCAATGGGCCTGTGGCAGAACGTGCACAGATGAGATCTTGAGCCGAGAGCTCCAGCGCTGATTCCAGGCTTCATTATTTGAAGATAGCACAGCCAACGTATTCACAGGATGTTCCCTGCCTCATTGCCTCCAGCCCGCAGCAGCACAGAGCAGCGCACAGAGCAGCGCATAACCCGCAGCATCGCTCCTGCCTCCTGTCACCATTCTCCACTAAACCCCGGTAAGCTACATTTGAATTCTAAGATGTACCCCTCATTTTCCGCCCAAATTTTTGGGAGGAATAGTGCTCCTTCTAATCTGAAAAATACGGTAGTTATTTCATACAATAAAATGCAAAATCGTTATTATAAAATCATGCAATATGATTTTCTGGATTTTTTTTGGGCGGGGGATTCTATGTGTCACAGTTAAAGTGTACCTATGATGAAAATTACAGACCTCTTCATTCTTTGGAGGTGAGAGAACTTGCAAAATTGGCAGTGTATGAAGTACTTCCTCACTGTAAGTACTAATGTTTATGCTAATGTTGACTGACATAAGCTTTTTATGACATCCGAGATATGATCAGCTTAGCCACGCTGTTAAATTACAGAGTACCTGCTTTGCATTGAGGATAGTTAGGTATCTGGATTTATCATTTAGAAGGCACTAATATTTTCTGATATTCATGTATGTTGCCAATATTTATTGTCAGCTGTGGCTGTAATACAATCCCTTGGAGTGTTCTAGAATTTGTAGCCAATATTTGATAGCAGTGCTCACCTTCACCTCTAATAAATTTTAATACGGTATCTTATTCCATTAAAATTGAAGACAGTATTGTTTTTACTGTATGATACTTAGATAAAGCATTTCTGAAATACAGTTTTGAAATGTTTTATCATGATGAACAGGGACCAAGAGTCAAATATCCTCCATCCACCTCCCTTTATTTCCTTAGCAGTTATTGTGTTTTACAGATAAGGTCTGGGACTAAGCGCTTGACACAATGTTTGCTAGTGCTGCTTTTAACTGCATCATCTGGTCAGGAAATGAAAATGGTCATATCTGGGCAGATGTCTCAATGCTGTTGTCCTGTTTGTAGTCTCTCTGACCGCTGAGCCATATGGTCGTCTGTCTCTTTTGCGTTCTTTCGAAAAAGAAAGATTAGGTAATTTCAACAATATCATCATACTTATAAGTTCGTCTGTCTGAGCTTTTTTAATGACCCAAAGTGCATACCATCTTTTCCTGCTTAGCCTTGATACAAAGCATATTAGCCCTTAGTGATCAAGCCAATTTTGACCTTAATGACCTAGCCAAATTTTGTAAATCTGACCAGTGTCACTTTATATGGTACTCTGGAACACTAAGTGATTCTGAGACTGTTTTTTCGTGACACATTTTACTATATGTTAGTAGTAAATTTGGGTTGATATTTTTTTTGCATTTATTTGTAAAAATCTCAGAATTTTGGTTAAAATATTGAAAATTTCTTAATTTTCAAATTTTTATATCCTTAAACCAGTTAGTCATGCTGTACAAAATAATTAATAAATAACATTTCCCATATGTCTACTTTACATTTTTCAAAAGTATTTTTTTTTTGTTAGGATGTTAGAAAGCTTAAAAGTTTAGCAGAAATTTCTCATCTTTTTAAAAAAAACTTTCAAAACCTGTTTTTTTTCAGGACCTCTGCTTTGACACACGGCAGGCCTCAGAAGGGAAGGAGCACCATTTGAATTTTGATAAATTAAGGTAAAATAGATTGCGGGCACCATGTCGCATTTGCAGTGACCTAAGGTACCTAAACAGCAGATACCCTCCACCCCATTTTAGAAACGAAACCAATCCATGAATTCACATAGGGGTTGTATTCAGCATTTTGAATCCAAAGATGCTTCACAGAACTTTTTATAATATGAATGTGAAAACGAAAATTATTTTTTTCCTCTAAAATGTTGTTTTAGCCCTGAATTTGTAATTTTCATAAAGAATAATAAGAGAAAATGGACCCCATAATGTGTTAGGAAATATCTCCCGAACACAATGATACCATACATGTGATAAAAAAAACCTTGCTTTTTGGGTATGTGGTTGGGCTTGGAAAAGAAAGAGTGCTATTTGATTTTGGGAGTGTAAATTTGTCTGGAATACATTGTGACTGCCATGTCACATTGGCAGAGCACCTGACATGCAAAACAGCAGAAACCCCAACAAGTGTCCCCATTTTGGAAACTAGACCCCTTAAGAAATTAATCTATTGGTGCACTGAGCTTTTTTATACCACTGGTGATACACAAAACTTTATAACATTTACATGTGAAAACAAAAAATTACATTTTTTCCACTAAAATACTGTTTCAGCACCAAATTTATCATTTACATAAGGTGTAATAGGAGAAAGCTAATGTTTGGCCACATGACAAACTCTGAAAGTAAAGAGTGCTATTTAATTTTTGCAATGCAAATTTGGACACCATGTTCCACTTGCAGAGCCCCTGAGGTGTCAAAAAGCAGAAAACCCCCAAAAGTGTCTCTTCTGTACAAATTGCACCTCTCAATGAATTAATCTATGGCTACAGTGACTGTTTTGTAACATCCATTCCATGCCTTTTTTCCTGAAGAATTGCAAATATGCCAGCCTTGTGCCCATACATTGTGCCCAGTTAGTGCTTCTGGAGACACGCACCCTGTAAACTGTTAACTGGGCTATCCTGGCTACAATAATGACATCCACATGGGCTCTTTCAGCAGTTTATGCACAGTGATCCTTAGAAGGAGGGGGCATTTGGATTTGGGAGCGCAGATTTCACTGGATTTTTATTTGGGGGATGGGAGTCATTACTTTTCCAGAGTCTTCATTCTGCCAGTAATGTGGGATCTTCCCAAGACAGTGACAGATGATGGACCTGAGTGGGGGCTGTTTTTTTGCAGTATAAGTTAGGGATTTTATTATCAACTATTTTGGGAGTACAGAATATTTTTGGATCGCATTCAGTGTAAGGCTGGTATCACATTCTTGTGTTCTACGCTGAGCACTTATGTCCGGGTTGCCATGCAAATCCGCCAAAATTGTGTTTCAGATGAAACCCTGGATGGAATCACTCACTATAATGAGACAGATGGAGTCTGGTTTTGGAAGTGATTTTAGTGCCAGATCACTGTGGCACTAAAAATAAAAGTCCTGTAAAGGTTCCTGTCAACCATTGGCAGCCGCACAGTCTACCTTTATAGTATGCACAAGTTTACTAGTAGCATTGTCTTCCTGATCTTTTCTCCCCTCCATGACTTATATGTTTAGAATTTTTTTACTCAAAATAATATTAAAAATAAAACTATACAAATTTGGTATCACCCCAAAAAAGGAACCTGTCAGCAGGTTTTTGCTACCTCATCTGAGAGCAGCTTGGTGTGGGCAAAGAGACTCTGAATCCAACAGTGTATCACTTAGGGCGGCTTTGCACGTTGCGACATCGCACGTGCGATGTCGGTGGGTCAAATCGAAAGTGACGCACATCCGGCGTCACTTTCGACATTGTACTGTGTAAATGCTAGATGATACGATGAACGAGCGCAAAAACGTTGTTATCATATCATCGTTGCATTCACCGACATTTCCATAATGCCGGTGCCGCGACAGGTACGATGTTGTTCCTCGTTCTTGCGGCAGCACACATCGCTGTGTGTGACGCCGCAGGAGCGAGGAACATCTCCTTACCTGCCGCCGGCGGCTATGCGGAAGGACGGAGGTGGGCGGGATGTTTACATCCTGCTCATCTCCGCCGCTATTGGCCACCTGCCGTCTGACGTCGCTATGACGCCGCACGACCCACCCCCTTAGGAAGGAGGCGGGTCGCCGGCCAGAGCGACGGTCGCAGGGCAGCTGAGTGCATGTGAAGGTGGCGTAGCGATAATTTTCGCTACGCCAGCTATCACACAATATCGTATATCGTACCTGCGACGGGGGTGGGGACTATCGCGTGCGACATCGCAGCATCGGCTTGCGATGTCACAACGTGCAAAGCCCGCCTTAGTTTACTGGGTGCAACAGTTGTGATGCAAGTTTTTAGATTTAGCAATGTAGCAGAGTTCAGAAAGTTAACGCTCCCACACCAGGTTCTCCATGTACAATATCTATAGAGAGAGGTGCTAATCAGATGGGGACAAGATGTGGTCGGACTAGTGTAGTCCGAGCAATGATAATCCCAGTTGATAACACCTTCACTATAAGTAAGAGGTGACTTGGATTCATCTGGCCAGCGCTTGCGCAGAACGGTGGAGACAGAGGGAAAAGCGCGGACACGAGATTATTGGCGAGTACTTGCTGATGAAAATCACAGCGCCGCCCATAATCTCACGTCTGCGCAACACGTCACCAGCGGTCACACTGTGCACAGTGCAGTCCCGCTAGAGTGGCACGGTGCATGAGCGAGACCTGGGGCGCACTGGGCGGCGTCCTGAAGTATGAAATTGAGCGATGGGGGATGGCGTAAAGCAGCAGGAGGCAGGATAACGGACACCAGACAGCCCGCCCCCGTGTACGATTAACAAGATTTGTATAGGAAAAGGTACCACTTTATAAAGTATTTATTTTGGTCTAAAAGGGGGCGCAATAATAATAGGAACCTTGCTAGAATGCAGCCCACGAGCTGCAGAAGGGGAATCTTTTAGGTTTAGTGCAAAATTTCTGCTGACAGGTTCCCTTTAACAGCAGTTTGCTATTTTGTACCTGCACTAAAGTTTGAGACTTTTGATCATACTTTCAAAATATTTTATTCATTTTGAAATGATTTGTGCCTTCAAAACATCCTGTCTATTTCACGATACAATGAAAAGTCTCCTTCAATAGATAGGCATCACGGTGGAGGTTGAGTGTCCATATAGCTGCTAATGGAATGAATACTGTTAATCAAACTGTTGCAATGTGGATACAGAATAAGTCATGGAACATAAAACGATATGCACAACAAAGGCATTCTCTCTATCATTATTCTATCATCTTTCCATACCATTTCAGGCATTTTGATGCATTTGTCTGGCTGTTCAAAGACGTAGGCAAAAGCAGGATTCACAATACATTACTTGAGTAATAGATCAACTTGCTAGGGAGATAACCTCTTCTAAATGAGGTGTTCAGAGGATCGCGCATAAAATAATGCTTTCTTTTAGCAATGCGTTAAACTACTTGTGCAATTTTCTCAGTATACTGTTTAACGCCACTCATCAACTGGTGTAAATGCACCTTGACTAAGGTATTAATATCCACTTCTCAGAAGCCGCATGATATGGAACTGATTATATATTGGACACACATACACAACGCTTTCTTCTGATTAGGTTCCATTATACCAGATGCTAAAAAGTGTTCCTTTTTAAGAGATTAAAGCAAATTGTCTTGAAAACAATGGTCTAGAAAGTAATGCGATGAGGCAATACCTTGTGAAGTCCTTCACCGGTTTTGTGTCTTTATTTTAGAGTATAGCCATATATCAGTGGAGGTTGTAGTTTTCTCGAAAGAGCACAAAACAGAAACCCCATGTATAGAGTTGTACTATCAGACCCTATGTCGCATCACAAAACAGAATCTCCATGTATAGAGTTGTATTATCAGACCCTATATCACATCAGAAATCAGAAACCCCATGTATAAAGTTATACTGTCAGACACTGTGTCACATCACAAAATAGAAACCTCATGTATAGAGTTGTACTATCAGACCCTATTTCACATCACAAAACAGAAACCCCATGTATAGAGTTGTACTATCAGACCCTGTCACATCACAAAATAGAAACCCCATGTATAGAGTTATACTATCAGACCCTATGTCACATCACAAAACCACTTTTGCCCTGTTTCACCATTTAAGTTTTTTAAGTCACTTTTCTTTTTTGCGTTGTGGTTTTTATTGATGGTTTTTGCATAAAATTTTTTAAAATGGCGCACATGGTTTATGAATTCTGTGCAACGTAAAAAATTGACTTTGTTTCTGTCTTTAACATTTTATGACTTTTTAATACAAAAAATTGACCATTGACAAAAATCAATTCTGGTGTACATAAAAATAAAATTCTGGTGTGGACTGGAGTACATCTGCATAAAAAATGATGGGAATTTTTAAAAGGTCGCATATGATGAATCAGTAGAACAAATCTGGAAACCTCTAAGGGGTGCTTCACACACAGCGAGCTCACTGCCGAGATCGCTGCTGAGTCATGCTTTTTGTGACGCAGCAGTGACCTCATTAGCGATCTCGCTGTGTGTGACACTGAGCAGCGATCTGGCCCCTGCTGCGAGATCGCTGCTCGTTACACACAGCCCTGGTTCGTTTTCTTCAAAGCTGCTCTCCTGCTGTGACACACAGATCGCTGTGTGTGACAGCAAGAGAGCGACAAATGAAGCGAGCAGGGAGCAGGAGCCGGCGTCTGACAGCTGAGGTAAGCTGTATCCAAGATAAACATCGGGTAACCAAGGTGGTTACCCGATATTTACCTTAGTTACCAGCCTCTGCAGCTCTCACGCTGCCTGTGCTGCCGGCTCCGGCTCTCTGCACATGTAGCTGCTGTACACATCGGGTTAATTAACCCGATGTGTACAGCAGCTAGGAGAGCAAGGAGCCAGCGCTAAGCAGTGTGCGCGGCTCCCTGCTCTCTGCACATGTAGCTGCATTACACATCGGGTTAATTAACCCGATGTGTACTGTAGCTAGGAGAGCAAGGAGCCAGCGCTCAGTGTGCGCGGCTCCCTGCTCACACTGGTAACTAATGTAAACATCGGGTAACCATACCCGATGTTTACCTTAGTTACCAGTCTCCGCAGCTTCCAGACGGCGGCTCCGTGCAAGCGCAGCGTCGCTTGCACGTCGCTGCTGGCTGGGGGCTGTTCACTGGTCGCTGGTGAGATCTGCCTGTTTGACAGCTCACCAGCGACCATGTAGCGATGCAGCAGCGATCCTGACCAGGTCAGATCGCTGGTCGGATCGCTGCTGCATCGCTAAGTGTGAAGGTACCCTAAGCCTGCCCACAAAAAAAAAAGCAGAAATACTCACCTTCTCGTTCATCGTTGACACGTCGCTCATTTTCTAAAAATCGAACGTCCAGTTGTTCAATGTTCCCGAGGCAGCACACATCGCTCCGTGTGACACCCCGGGAACGATGAACTGCAGCTTACCTGCGTCCCTCTGGCAATGCTGAAGGAAGGAGATGGGCGGAATGTTTACGTCCTGCTCATCTCCGTCCCTCCGCTTCTATTGGCCGGCCGATGTGTGACGACGCTGTGACGCCGAATGTCCCTCCCCCTTCAGGAACTGGATGTTTGCTGCCCACAGTGAGGTCATTTGGAAGGTAAGTACATGTCATGGGGGGTTACAGCATTGTGCGACACGGGCAACAAATTGGCCGTGCCGCACAAACGATGGGGGCGGATGTGATCGCATGATTAATTGTAACGTGTAAAGCAGGCTTTAATTTCAGTAGTGATATCATGTTAACAATACACATCACTGCTACAGCCAATCAGTGAGCTCTGTGGCTAATGCCGGACTCATACCAGCTACAGTACCTTGGCTGAGGTGCAGGGATCAATGATTGGCTGCTGTAGCGATGAACACTGTTGACACTAATGTCTCTGCCGCAGCCAAAATACCAAGACCTGACATACAGTGGAAAGCCCATCTAACTATGAGATGCAAGAATGCAATAAAGCACCCCATTGATCCCACTGGAGGACAAAAACAGAAAAGGGCCCCTGTGCAAGAACAAAATATGGGCCTCTTGCAGCCCAAAAGCTCATCAAAATGCACAATTTCACCTGCTTTGGAGGTAGGAATGG
Organism: Anomaloglossus baeobatrachus; assembly: GCF_048569485.1. Classification (NCBI taxonomy): domain Eukaryota; kingdom Metazoa; phylum Chordata; class Amphibia; order Anura; family Aromobatidae; genus Anomaloglossus; species Anomaloglossus baeobatrachus. The sequence goes on from NC_134355.1 coordinate 308,200,691, forward strand.
CCTCTTTAGATCTTTGTCCCCAGTGAGGCCGTACAGGCTGCACCAATGATATGTCCACTACTGATTTCCCCAAACCTGACTCCAAGTTTTTCTCAAATGCTTATAAAAGCTGGATTAGGAAATTATAGCTTTCCTCTATGCCTATACACAGTTTTGGAGCCTTCAGACAAAAAAAATAAGTCTTTTGGGAATATTCTAAACCTCCCAACAACCTTCGCAGGCCAGCATCACACTGGCATATGGCTCGCACAAGTGCAATGTGTGAAAATCTCACATTGTACTTGGACCAATGTTAGGTCATGAGGCAGCTCGGATCTGTGAGCCCTAATTGGACTGAGGAAAAATTTTCAGCATGATGCATTTGTCTGCGAGTCTCATCTCACTTTCATTCATACAAGTCTATGGGTGCGTTTGAAACATCGGACTGCACTCAGATATCATCAGTACAGTCCAATATACACACAGACAAATGAAAATATAAAGAGATTAATCTGTCCCTCTCCTCCGTACCTGTGATCCAATGGGCTCACACTCGTAGCAGAGGCTGAGCCCAGGGTCCTTAGCATATCACATCTGAAGTCATACAAAGTGTGATACCGGAATAAGTCACGATTGCTCAGTATTAAAGAAAAATTAGTGAGTGCACATATGTTTGGTAAGTTGATATTCGGATCCCATTTTTGTGGTCAAGTATATATTTCACACTTTAACATATATAAACTTCAATAATGATAATGTATATAATTGCACTAAGTTGGTATAAAAAGTGGGAACTGACCGCAAAAAGCTTACTGCCAACATTAGGATGCCTGTATGACATACACAGCTACCACCATTTTCTGGAACCTGTTGAAGCAAAAGTTGTCAAGTGTCAAATGGGTCAGAGAGACTCAAATATCATCCCCATTTATTAAAAGTCACTAGCTGAAGTACAGTGTAAGGAAAGAAAGCACTAGGTAAAATGGAAAAATTCTTTATGAAGCTCAACTTGCTACCAAAGTGTGCTTTAGACCACCTTCACACATCAGTGATTCTGGTACGTATGTTGCAGTTTTTATTTTATATGTATCAGAGTAATGAACATATGCAGATCCATTAAAATCAATTGGTCTGTGCACACATCAGTAATTTTTCACTGACGTGTTTCCGTGTGGCGCACATGCGTGTCCGTGTGTTCTGCGTGGAGACAAATCTGTTTTTCAGATTTGGCGGTAAGGGTCATTCAGTAGATGCCCTGGACTGTTCATTCATAGTCATTGCAGCCAGAATTTTCTTATCTACATACATAATCACCACTTTTGTCTGTTCTCCTATTCCGTGATGCATCGCGGCATTGTTCGCTGCGCAGCCGCAGTTCGAACGATGCTCCGGCTTCCGGGTCCTTACTGCACACATGCACGCATACACACATATACACACACATAGCAGACACACATAGATACACCGAGCACATACACACACATAGCGCACATGCACACAACACAACCACACATACTGCGGTATACTCACCTGTTCGGGGCCGCCGCCGATTCTGCTATCAGCCCTTTACTGCAGTTGAATGCTTTGTGGCGTCGTAAAGCATTCAACTGCAGTAAAGCCATGACATCAACCTGCAGCGGTCGCTCTGTACACTGGATGCTATCACGGAGGGTTCTGTGCTGCAGCTGGAGGCTCCGCGGGCACGGAGGACAGGTGAGACATGGCATAATAGGGGACAGAAGGATACCAGCAGGAGTACATTACTAAACAATGTACTCATTGCTGCAGGGGACATCAGCCTCACCCCACCAGCCCCACCAGATCTGTATACCCCCAGCCCCCCCACCAGATCTGTATGCCCCCAGCCCACCCACCAGATCTGTACACCCCCAGCTCCCCACTAGATCTGCATGCCCCCAGCCCCCCACGAGATCTGTTTGCCTCCAGCCCCCCACCAGATCTGTATACCCCCAGCTCCCACACCAGATCTGTATGCCCCCAGCACCCCACCATATCTGTATGCCTCCAGCCCCCCCACCATATCTGTATGCCTCCAGCACCCCCACCAGATCTGTGTGCCCCCAGCTCCCCTACCAAACTGTATGCCTCCAGCCCCCCACCAGATCTGTATGACCCCAGTCCCCCACCAGATCTGTATACCTCTATCCCCCTCATCAGATCTGTATGCTTCCAGCCGCCCCACCAGATCTGTATACCCCCAGCCCCCCACCAGATCTGTGTGCCCCCAGCTCCCCTACCAAACTGCATGCCTCCATCCCCCCCACCAGATCTGTATGACCCCAATCCCCCACCAGATCTGTATACCTCCATCCCCCTCATCAGATCTGTATGCTTCCAGCCGCCCCACCAGATCTGTATACCCCCAGCCCCCCCACCAGTTCTGTATACCTCCAGCCCCCTCATCAGATCTGTATGACCCCAGCCCTCCCACCAGATCTGTATGACTCCAGCTCCTCACCAGATCTGTACACCCCCTGTCCCCCTCATTAGATCTGTATGCCTCCAGTCTCCCACCAGATGTGTATGCCCCAGCCCCCCCACCAGATCTGTATGCCCCCAGCCCCCCCACCAAATCTGTATGCTCCCAGCCCTCCCCACCAGATCTGTATGCCCCCAGCCCCCCTCCAGATCTGTATGCCCCCCACCAGATCTGTATGCCCCCCCACCAGATCTGTATGCCCCCAGCCCCCCTCACCAAAACTGAATGCCTCCAGCCCCCCTCACCAGATCTGTATGCCTCCAGCCACCCCCGCCAGATCTGTATGCCTCCAGCCACCCCCGCCAGATCTGTATGCCCCCAGCCCCACTCACCACTGCTCCTGTCAGCACCACTAAACATAGACAGATGTTTATTTCACCGCACTCCCGATGCGATAGCATCGGGCCTATTTCTAGTATTTATATAAGCGTATATTTATATTTATATATGACATGTTGCTTATTTGTGCCTATAAATCCATGTTCTCACGTTGCATAAATTCTGTGTTTTCTGTTTCTGACGCTGTCTGTACCAAACTACACAATAACAAACTTCTCTGGTTATTCCATTTTTGCTGCATTTTTTATGCCTTTTGTCCATTATTTAATGCGTTTTTGGTTCAGATGTAAATCTGCGTTTTTAAGTGTTTTTATAATACAGAAAAGTTTTTTCCTGCATTTTTTAAGCTCCAAATAGAAACCTCTAGAAAAAGAGCACCAAAACCGCAGAGTTCAGTGGTGTCTTTTCATGGAATCACATCTACTTTTCTTGGACAGATAAACAGCAGAATATATGTACAAAACAAAGCAGAAAAACCTGGCATTTACACTACATGTGAGCATGGACTAATCAAAGCAAAGTGGATGAGACGTCATGAAATTTCTGCCCCTTTTGTGTCTAAAGACGCCTCTGAACTGTGCGGTTTTGGTGTTTTTTTTCTTTATAAGCTTCAGGATTCACATCTGTACCAAACGTATCAAATAAGGGGGACAATGCATAAAAAATACCGCAAACACTCAATTATTAGAAACGATTGTTATTGCGCTCGTGGTGCAGACACCTGCAGAAATAATACTGCATGAACACGGACTCAGTGATAAATTTTATTACATTTTTATGGGTTTTATTAAAGAAAAATAATAAAATGTGCCTTTTTTTACACAATTTTCCAATCCCCATAAATAATCTGATCGCTGTGGTGTTCGGGTCGTTCCGATTACAGGGACACCAAATATGTCCATGTTATTTGCTGATTTGTGATGTTTATTATTTTATTAAAAATACGCAATCAAAATTAAATTATTCAAATGTTTTTATTATTTTTAGTAATTTTAATAAAAGAAAAAAAAAATCTCTTTTCTTCTCCCTCTAGAACACAGGACACAGAGACGCTGCTCTGTACAATGGATCTCTATGTCCTGTGTAATCTGCTGTGTAAAAGGCTGCATTGTAGGTTCATCTAAATAAAATCCTCCCTCTGGCATCCTCATTCCTTGTGGCTCAACAGCTTAGGGCTACTGGACACATGTTTGAAAGTTGCTGCTTTGAATCCAAGTGGGTGAAGGTAAAGAAAAAACTTTTTATTTATATATATATATATATATATATATTTGTTTTTTTTCTCATTTATTTATACTAGTTTTATGGGAACAAATGAATCTGACTCTTTCCTTCACCTGCATAGAGGTGCAGTATCTATCTATCTATCTATCTATCATGTATCTATATCTATTTATCATGTAGCTATATCTATCTATAGCTATGTATCTCTATCTATCTATTATCTATTTATCTATCATGTACTTATCTATCATGTATCTATTTATCATGTATCTATCTACCTCTATCTATTATGTATTATATCTAGTGATGAGCGAGTACGCTTGTCACTACTCGGTACTCGCACGAGTATCACTGTACTCGGGCTACTCGGCGGGTACCGAGTAATTTCGCGATACTTATGCTGTACTCGTGGTCTTCATCCCTGCATGTTGGCGCTCTTTTGAGAGCCAGCCCTCATGCAGGGATTGGCTGGCAGACCACTGCAATGCCACAGCCCTGTTAGTTGTGGAATTCCAGTGATTGGCCGGCCCACACAGCGTGACCGAGCCTTTATACCGGCGGGCGCGCTGTGCTCTGCACACAGCCATCTCGTATTCCCTGCTTTCCTCGCCCACAGGCGCCTATGATTGGTTGCAGTGAGACACGCCCCCACGCTGAGTAACAGGTGTCTCACTGCACCCAATCATAGCAGCCGGTGGGCGTGTGTATACTGTGCAGTGAAATAAATAATTAAATAATTAAAGAAACCGGCGTGCGGTCCCCCCAATTTTAATACCAGCCAGATAAAGCCATACGGCTGAAGGCTGGTATTCTCAGGATGGGGAGCCCCACGTTATGGGGAGCCCCCCAGCCTAACAAGATCAGTCAGCAGCCGCCCAGAATTGCCGCATACATTAGATGCGACAGTTCTGGGACTGTGCCCGGCTCTTCCCGATTTGCCCTGATGCGTTGGCAAATCGGGGTAATAAGAAGTTAATGGCAGCCATAGCTGCCAATAAGTCCTAGATTAATCAAGTCAGGCGTCTCCCCGAGAAACCTTCCATGATTAATCTGTAAATTACAGTAAATAAGCACACACACACCTGTAAAAATCATTTATTAGAAATAAAAAACACAAACCAATTCCCTCGTAACCAATTTAATAAGCCCCAAAAAGCCCTTCATGTCCGGCGTAATCCACGGACCTCCAGCGTCGCTTCCAGCTCTGCTGCATGCAGGTGACAGGAGCTGCAGAATACACAGCCGCTCCTGTCAGCTTCACACAGCAACTGAGGTGAGTAGCGCGATCAGCTGCTGTCAGTCAGGTAACTCATGGCCACCGCTGTATCCAGCGGTGGCCGCGGATAAGCTTAGTGACAGCTCAGCTGATCGCGCTACTCACCTCATTTGCTGCGTGGAGCTCACAGGAGCGGCGGTGTCTGCTGCAGCTCCTGTCACCTCCATGCAGCAGAGCTGGAAGCGACGCTGGAGGTCCGTGGATTACGCCGGACATGGAGGGCTTTTTGGGGCTTATTAAATTTGTTGCAAGGGAATTGGTTTGTATTTTTTATTTCTAATAAATGATTTTTTCATGTGTGTGTGTGTGTTTATTTACTGTAATTTACAGATTAATCATGGAAGGTTTCTCGGGGAGACGCCTGACATGATTAATCTAGGATTTAGGGGCAGCTATGGGCTGCCAATAACTCCTTATTACCCCGATTTGCCAACGCACCAGGGCAAATCGGGAAGAGCCGGGCACAGTCCCAGAACTGTCGCATCTAATGTATGCGGCAATTCTGGGCGGCTGCTGACTGATATTGTTAGGCTGGGGGGCTCCCCATAACGTGGAGCTCCCCATCCTGAGAATACCAGCCTTCAGCCGTATGGCTTTATCTGGCTGGTATTAAAATTGGGGGGACCGCACGCCGTTTTTTTTAATTATTTAATTATTTATTTCACTGCACAGTATACACACGCCCACCGGCTGCTGTGATTGGGTGCAGTGAGACACCTGTCACTCAGCGTGGGGGCGTGTCTCACTGCAACCAATCATACGCGCCAAAAAGCAGGAAAGCAGGGAATACGAGATTGTTTAATGAGCGGCCGGCTTTTTCAAAAGAGGAAAAGCCGCCGGAGTTTAGTGAACAGCTGTGCAGCGCCGCGGCAGTGTTCGGGGAACGGTAAGTAGGAGAGAGGGGGGAGACTGACCAACAGACTGTGAGAGGGGGACAGACAAGACAGAGAGAGACCGACAGACAGACAGAGAGACCGACCGACGGACTGAGGGAGATAGAATGAAAAAAAAAAAATGACCGACATCGCTAGTAAAAAGCACAAAACGTGCGTTTTGGACATCGGAGTGCCACACAATGTTTTCACGTAAAATCTTTCATGTAATCTCAAAAAGTAACATACACCAGCTCTATCTCACTATTGGGTATGTGCCCTTAACATTTCCGCCATGAAAATTCATTTTGGTGTCATTTTTGAAGGTTTTCTGGTGAGTCCGTAAAAATGGCGTAAAACTCGGACAAAATTGTTCACAGCTGTGACTTTTGTGTGATAAATGCTTCAAGGGGTCTTCCCCATGCTGTTGCCATGTCATTTGAGCACTCTTCTAAGACTTTTGTGACATTTTTAGGGTTTCTACATGCTGCCGGGGGTCATTTCATAAAAATACTCAGGTCTCCCATAGGATAACATTGGGCTCGGTGCTCGGGCCGAGTACACGAGTATCTTGGGATGCTCGGCCCGAGCCTCGAGCACCCGAGCTTTTTGGTACTCGCTCATCACTAATTATATCTATTTATTATCTGTTATCTATTATCTATCTAGTTATTATCTATTATCTATCTATATCTATCTATCTATCATGTATCTATCTATCTTTCTATTATTTATTTACCTATGTCTTATCTATTATCTATCTAGTTATTATCTATCTATCTATTATCCATATATATATCTATCATGTATCTATCTATCTAGCTGAATATTTTGCTTATGGTTTTTCTGCCTGCAATACAGAGGTCAAGATTACCAAAACTACATTTTCCAATACATTTTCCAATACTCGAACTCATGAACTCATTGTCCATAGGCAGCAGCTCTACAATTGAGCTACTGCCTATGGACAATGAGTTCATGAGTTCGAGTCCCAACTGTACCGGTAACCCAGAGCAGATGAGAATTTAATTTATGCACTGAACTGAGTTAATTTATTCACTGCACTTAGGGGGAGGAGCCAGGACAACAGCTGAGAGCAACAGGACTGCGGGAGGGAGCCCTCAAATCAGGACAGTCCCCCAGAGTTCAGGACGGTTGGGAGGTATTCAACACCTGTATAAGTTTTGCCAAAATTATTCCAATGATGAATTTTGTGAATTGCTTGGTGTGGTTTTGATAAACCCCCTGTTTTTTCCACTGTAGATGTAGCAGAGAGACTCTATACTCAATTGTAGCAGTGAATGAACATAAAATATTAATGGCAATCAGGAAAAAATGAAGGTTTCAGTCCCTAAATCTGGAGCTTCATCGAAATGAAAGTGATTGCCATCTTGTGAGTGTGAAGCAGGATTAGGAGCCCAGTGGAGTTGCTACGTCAGTCCCCTTGTATGGCAGGAATAGAGCAGAGAAGCTACTGAGCATGTGTGTCCATCACTTCTCTTGACATGCTCTGTTTAGTTTTGAACAATACTTTTTGTGAGACAAACTCTTTAGTGTCTATTCCCATAACACTTTGGTGCTATATTGAGCATATATATTTATAGGTACACATTACAATCAATGTATGCCAGAAGAGTGTTCTTTTGGCATAATCCCTGCCAATATGTGTAGTAGAATTTGTTATTTAAAAAACACACATAGTATACTTTATTTTACAGTTTCCTATCAGTTGGTTTTGTAATCCAGGGACCCACTGCTAAGCAACATCCCAGAAATGTATGGCAGCACATTGTGAGTAATAAATTATTTTTCATGAGATACTCCTGATATATACTATAAATTTAAGGCTTTGATATGAACAGAGCCCTACCTTAAGCTGGTGTCACACTAAGCGACAGCGACAACGACGTCGCTGTTACGTCACCATTTTCGGTGACGTAACAGCGACCTTGTAAGTCGCTGTTATGATCGCTGCTTAGCTGTCAAACACAGCAGAAGCAGCGATCATAACGTCGCTGTGCTACATGTGCAGAGAGCAGGGAGCCGCGCTTAGCGCTGGCTCCTTGCTCTCCTAGGTACAGTACACATCGGGTTAATTAACCCGATGTGTGCTGCAGCTACATGTCACAGTGCAGAGAGCAAGGAGCCGCGCGCACTGCTTAGCGCTGGCTCCTTGCTCTCCTTGCTACAGTATACATCGGGTTAATTACCCGATGCATACTGCAGCCACATGTCACAGTGCAGGAGCCGGCACTGGCAGCAAGAGTGGAGGCTGGTAACCAGCGTAAACATCGGGTAACCAGGGAAAGGTCTTCCCTTGGTTACCCGATGTTTACGCTGGTTACAGCTTACCGCAGCTGCCAGTGCCGGCTCCTGATCGCTTCATTTCGTCACTCTCTCGCTGTCACACACAGCGATGTGTGTGTCACAGCGGGAGAGTGACGACCAAAAAATGAAGCTGGACATTCAGCAACGACCGGCGACCTCACAGCAGGGGCCAGGTCGTTGCTGGATGTCACACACAGCGACAGCGACGGGACGTCGCTGCAACGTCACAGAAAATGGTGACGTAGCAGCGACGTCGTTGTCGTCGTCGTTATGTGTGACACCAGCTTTACTTCCTACTACAAGGAGACGTTTGCATTGGAAATACTCCAGTTACCTATTACTAGTGGTCACAGATATACAGTAAGTCTTTATAAATACCGTTTTAGAAAGGAATCGCCAATAGATTCCATATTATTTTTCTGAGCAGATTTGAGGATAAAATTTGATTTGATTGCATTCTTTGATCAAAACTAAAATGTTTGCTTAGAAAATGTTTTATTTGCGAGACTTCTGTTTATTATGAGTACAGCCAGTATGGTCATAGATGCCGGATGTCTGACAGCTTGAGAAGGTGCAATTACACAAAGGAGGAGTGAAGAGTACACAGCAGCCTACTGATAGGTATTCTCTTGTCAGATTATGGAAGAGTGATTTCCAAGGCTCTTGAAATCCTTATGTACACAGCGCTGTATTGGTGTAGATTATAAAGGGTTTAAATGTTTCTATGGACTCATTTTCCATTAGTGCTTATATGCAAGTGGGATGATAGAAACATTGATTTACATATTCATTTTGAATTGTTTTGAGTTTTCCTTTTCATATATGAAGTTAAAGAAGCACCAGCAGTTTTTTCTCTATTGTCTATCATACACTTATTTTATACACAGTGTACCAATATCCATGTATTTCAGCTTCCTATTTCCATCCCTTTGGCCTCCGTTGGGATTCGTATCTCTCATCCTGAATGTTATTCCCTTATACTCTACTATGAATCCCATGTTGCATCAGCACAGCATCCAATGACCAATCCATCTCCCCTTGCTGCGGTAGCATTACCCTCTCCTATATATTCTCCTAAATGAGCTTATAGATTAGCAGTACACAGTAAGGAAGGCTGAACTGTAGTCTCCTACATTATAACTGTCACAGGCACTGTCCAGTCATCATCATTATCATTGCTAATAGATTATTTAACCCTCAACTCCTAACCCCATCACCTCCACTCTCAAACGCCAAAGAAAATGTCTGTGATACATTCCATGCAATTGTATAATAACTTCTGATTACTTAGATGGGGGTCACGATAAGATCATATGACTTACCGGAAGACACGTGTACCATGAATAACCAGATACAGACAAGTAATTAAGGTAACACTAGCTACCTTATTGATTGTGGGTGTATGAACGCAGGCAACTGAGCTGATAGGCAGAATAGGGAATTTATATTCTCGTTTCAATGGAGTGGATGTCCTCCATTGATTACTTAATGGGTTGCTCAGATTTTTCCCACAGGCCCAGAGAGAATGATTGAAGTAGCATTCACATGTATAGGGCACTTTACATGCTGCGATATCGCTATCGATATCGCTAGTGAGCGTACCTGCCCCCGTCGGTTGTGCGTCACGGGCAAATCACTGCCTGTGGCGCATAACATTGCTAACACCCGTCACACGTACATACCTGCCTAGCGACATCGCTGTGACCGGCAAACCACCTCCTTTCTAAGGGGGAGGTTCGTTCGGCGTCACAGCAGCGTCACTAAGCGGCCGCCCAATAGCAGAGGAGTGGCGGGGATGAGCGGGCGGAATATTCCGCCCACCTCCTTCCTTCCTCATTGCCGGTGGACACAGGTAAGGAGATGTTCGTCGTTCCTGCGGTGTCACACATAGCGATGTGTGATGCCGCAGGAACGACGAACAACCAGCGGCATGCACCACCAACGATATTATGAAAAGGAGCGAGGTGTCAACGATCAACGGTTTTTGATGGTTTTGCGATCGTTGATCGTCGCTCCTTGGTGTCACTAATGGCGCCGGATGTGCGTCACTAACGACGTGACCCTGACGATATATCGTTAGCGATGTCGCAGCGTGTAAATGACCTTCCGCTCAATTTAGTTACATTTTAGTAATGAAAATTTATAAATGTTTATAAAAGGTCCCCATCAAGGATAAAAATTCTCTTTCTGCCAGTCGGTGCGGTCTCAGCAGTAGGATATGATAGGTGATCACTTGTTTTAACCAGACAGCTATTTTAAATAAAATGCTAAACTAGGGAAAGAATTAATTTAAAAAAAAAACAACCCAGCAATTCGGAGTGACACTTTATGCACAATTTGTATAGCGATAGCAAGTCACAATTGTTAATAAACAGTTTATGTCATAAATACATGATCCATGAGTCTAACTACTGGGACCTCTACTCATTTCTGAAGCAAATGGATTGCAAGTTTCGTAATCTATCAATCTACAGTGGGGAAAATAAGTATTTGATACACCGAAAAGTTTGCAAGTTTTCCTACCTACAAAGAATGGTGAGGTCTGTAATTTTTATTATAGGTACACTTCAACTGAGACAGACAGAACTCCCCCCCCCCCAAAAAAAAAATCCAGAAAATCTCATAGAATTATTTTTAACACTAGAACTACTGGACTCGTGACACCTATATAGAAATACATGGTGCAAAGTAGTCAAAATGACTACCTCAGTAGTTCTAGTGTTAAATAATTAATTTGCATTTTATTGCATGAAATAAGCATTTGATCGCCTACCAACCACCAAGTATTCTGGCTCTCACAGACCTGTTATTTTTTTTTTTAAGTTTAAGAAGTCCTCTTACGCTACACTCATTACCTGTATTATATGCACCGGTTTGAACTTGTTACCTGTATAAAAGACACCTGTACACACACTCAATCATACTCCAACCTCCCACCATGGCCAAAACCAAAGAGCTCTCTAAGGACACCAGAGACAACATTGTAGACCTGCACAAGGCTAGAATGGGCTACCAGACAATAGGCAAGCAGCTTGGTGAGAAGGCAACAACTGTTGGTGCAATTATTAGCCAATGGAATAAACACAATATGACTGTCAATCTTACTTGGTTTGGGGCTCCATGCAAGATCTCGCCTCGTGGGGTAATGATGATTCTGAGAAAAGTCAGGAATCAGCCAAGAACTCAGACCTTTCTCATACATGGACCGAAATGTTGCTATTAAGAGCTAATAAAACCACTATTTTATTGGATATTGGAGTGCTGGTTTGATTTTCTAATACTATTGAAGAAGCTAGGAACCTAGGAAGATATTCATCCTAACTTTTTGCTGGTGGAGCACCTATGTTTTGCAGACCAGCAGGTTACACAAGGCTAGAATCAGGATTTCACAGTTTCATAGTGTTTAAGGTTGAAGGTAGCCTTAAGTCCATCGAGTTCACCCCATGACCTAACCTAACATGTTGATCCAGAGGAAGGCAAAAAAACCCATGCAAAAGAGAGTACGCTACACATTAGGGGAAAAAAAGTCCTTCCCGACTCCACATACAGCAATCATACTAGTTCCCTGGATCAATGCCCAATCACAGAATCTAGTGCACATAACCAGTAATATTTTTTTTTTTCAAGAAAGGCATCCAGTTATTGCTTAAATTTTAGAAGTGAATCAACCATTACGGTCCCTGACAGAAGTTCCGACGCTTATCCATGTTATGTAAATAAAAGCTTTTAACCTGACTTTAAATTCATCCATTAGTTTCATAAATTACTCTTTTGAAAGCTGAAACCCTCCGAAATTTGGTTTAGGTTATGAAAATAAAGTTGCTGCAAAGCTGAAATATTGATCATTTAATGAACACAGAAAGGTCAGATTTTGGCAAGACAAAAGTTTTGTCGCCTTTTCATATAATGCACCCAATCCTAGTTTACATCCTCACCTATGCTCACTAAATGATCAGTTAATTAGTGGGTGTGTATAAAAAGAAACCCAGCACCCCAGGCCTTCAGTTAAACTGCAACTTGATCTCTGATAACATGCCAAAAACCCACCCTGCGACAAAAGCCTTGATTACCAAGAGGCTGAAGACCAGATCCACTGCAGAGGTGGCTGGCACCTTTAATGTGTCTCAGTGTCAAGTACACAGAATTAAAAAAAGATTTGAAGAGACTGGAGATGTTTTTGATAAGCCCAGGTCTGGCAGACCCCGCAAGACAACTGCTCAGGAGGAACGTTTGTTGGTTAGAAAATCCAAAGCCAGACCCTCTTTCACTGCAGCAGAGCTCCAAAAGGCCTGGTCACCTCAAGTCCCTGTGTCAACTAGAACAGTTTGTAGGATTCTGCCTCGAAATGACCTCCATGGTCGAATCAGTGCTCAGAAGCCAGCACTAAACAAAAGGTAATTAAAAAACCGTGTGGCATTTGCCAAGTCCCACAGCTTGATGAACAGATGGACGCTGGAAAAGTGGCAGAAGGTGGATTTCTCTTTCAGCCACCGCAAATACTGTAGTAGACCTACTGGAGCCCGTATGGATCCAGAAAACAGTTAAGTTTGGTGATGGAAAGATAATGGTCTGGGGCTACATTCAGTATGGGGGTGAGCGAAACATTTGCAAGATGGAAGGCAATATCAATAGCCTAAAATATCAAGACGTGTTAGCTACCTCTTACATTCCCAATCATAAAAGGGGTCAAATTCTGTAGCAGGATGGTGCTCCATCTCATACAGCCATCTCTACAACAAAGTTCCTCCTGGCAAAGAAGATCAAGGTGCTCAAGGACTGGCCAGCCCAGTCACCAGACATGAACATCATTGGGCATGTTTGGGGTAGGATGAAAGAGGAAGCTTGGAAGACAAAACCAAAGAATCTAGATGAACTCTGGGAGGCATGTAAGACTGCATTCTTTGCTATTCCTGATGACTTCATCAATAAATTGTATGAATCATTGTTGAACCACATGGATGCAGTTCTTCAAGCTCATGGGAATCAAACAAAATATTAAATATGGCTCTAATAGCACCACAGCTTCGTTCACCAATGTTATGCAATATATTTTTGTATTAGAAGTTAATTATTTGTTCGAATTTCACATTACTTTCTGTGGGTGACAAAACTTTTGTCTTGCCAAAAGCTGACCTTTCTGTGTTCATTAAATAATCAATATTTCAGTTTTGAAGCAACTTTATTTTCATAGCCTAAACCAAATTTGGGAGGATTTCAGCTTTCAAAAGAGTAATCTATAAAACCAATGGATGAATTTAAAGTCAGGTTATAAGCTTTTATTTACATAACATGGATAAGCGACAGAACTTTTGTCAGGGACTGTACAACATTATGTAGCAGAGAGTTCCATAGTCTTATTGCTGCTCTTACAGTAAAGAATCTGCATTTTGTATTATGATTAAATCTCTTTTCCTCTAACCGCAGTGGATGCCTCTTTGTCCCTGTTGCAGGCCTAGGTGTAAAAAGATCATTAGAGCGAGCTCTGTACTGTCCCCTCATATTTGTATATTGTAATAAGATCGCCCCTAAGCCTTCATTTTTTCAAACTAAATAACCCCATGTGCAATAACCTGTCCTGGTACTGCATTCAACCCATTCCTTTAATAATTTTGGTTGCTCTACTCTGCACCCGCTTTAGTTCAGCAATGTCCCTCTTATACACTGGAGACAAAAAATTGTACACAGTATTCTAAGGGGCACTTTGCACACTGCGACATCGCAGGTGCGATGTCGGTGGGGTCAAATTGAAAATGACGCACTTCCGGCATCGCATGCGACATCGCAGTGTGTAAAGGCTGGATGATACGATTAACGAGCGCAAAAGCGTCGTAATCGTATCATCGGTATAGCGTCGGCGTAATTCATAATTACGCTGACGCAATGGTCCGATGTTGTTCCTCGCTCCTGCGGCAGCACACATCGCTGTGTGTGAAGTCGCAGGAGCGAGGAACGTCTCCTACCGGCCTCACTGCGGCTTCCGTAGGATATGCGGAAGGAAGGAGGTGGGCAGGATGTTTACATCCTGCTCATCTCCGCCCCTCCGCTCTGATTGGCCGCCTGCCGTGTGACGTCGCAGTGACGCCGCACGACCCGCCCCCTTAACAAGGAGGCGGGTCGCCGGCCACAGGAACGTCGCACGGCAGGTGAGTGTGTGTGTGAAGCTGGCGTAGCGATAACTTTCGCTACGCCAGCTATCACCACATATCGCTGCTGCAACGGGGGCGGGCACTATCGCACTCGGCATCGCAGCATCGGCCTGCGATGTCGTAGTGTGCAAAGCCCGCCTAAGTGCGATCGCACTAGTGACTTGTATAGGGGTAAAACTATGTTCTTCTCATGAGCATCTATGCATCTTTTAATGCATCCCATTATTTTATTAGCCTTGGCAGTAGACACTGGTCAGTACAAAAGAGTCAGACCATATGTCATGCTGCTCTCAGATTATATAACAAAAACCTGCTGACAGATTACCGTATTTTTCGGTTTATAGGACGCACCGGATTATAAAATGCACCTCAAATTTAGAGAAAAAAAGGTGGAAAAAAATGGGTCCGTCTTGTAATCTGGTGGTCTCTCACCGGAGGGGCGGCAGCGGTGACGGAGTGGGGTTGTGGCGCCCCTGACCTGGTCAGGCACCACTGAGTACTGCACCCATGCTGGGTGAGTGCAAACAGGTAATCCTGAAGCCTGGAATAGGGTGTGTATGCACAGACACATAGTGACCAGGTCTCCCACACTCTTGAGGGGACCCCTGGGCAGACCCAGGACGTGGCGTGCCCTCACATCCAATCAAGGGGTGCGGTAGAGAGGCTCGAAGCTAGGTTGCAGTGGCAGTCGGAAAAGTAAGAGGAGGTAGCCAGTCTGATAGTGGAGACGCAGGAGAGCGGATGCGCTAGTCAGACCCTGCACGTGCAGTGGCCGTTGGCGGGGGAGAACGGTGACCAGAAGTTGGACGGAAAGACGCTGAGGAAGTCAGCTGGTCGTGTATGGAGATTTCTGGTGACTAGGCATGCACGGGGAACAGGTCCCTAGAGTAGATATCCATTTATTTGGTCTGCTAAACCTGCCGGTGGGGGGAACCTCAAGGTCCACACCAACCAACTAGAGTCCGAGCATCAGCAGCAACGAGGGGGCCCATAAGGAGGATCAAGCCTGGAGCCATCTTCCTTGGTCCACGCTGCCAGGAAACAGGCCAAAAAGGGGAGAAAAGGCAGTAGCGACTTCCCTGGATGAATCCCACGGTACTTCAAGTCAGGGGTTATCCGAAACAAGAAGTGTTAGGAAGGCGAGTTAACGGTTACCCTTAGACCAGCCTGAAGGATACCTGGTTCCACCTGGTCTATCTCCGCATCGCCCGGGTTACCTCACAAAATCATCTGAGAGTGAGTAAACAAGTTGAAAGACACTTTGGACTGAGACTGAGTTATTCTGGAACCTGTTGTTCTACACACACACCCGAGCCCCTGGGGCCAGCCTCATTCTCGGGAGGCCACACCATCCGGCTGCAGATTCCATCAGCCCCAGATGCTCGTTAAAACTGCAGTGGCGGTCACCCATAACCTTGACCGCAAACCGAGAGTGGCGTCACGACTCAGGTCTTCATAACCTGACATACCTGTTGCCAGAAGGATTCCCAAAGAGAAGTCCCTGCGGCATCCCTGGAGGTGGAGCGGTGTCCCGGAGGCGACCGCTGCAGCGGTGGGCTTCTCAGGGTCACAGGAGGCAGGGTGGTGTGGCTGGCGAGTGTTCCAGATGCTGTGAGGTAGGCAACTTCAAGAAACTGTGGGGTGATGTGCTGGGGCCTGCGGGACACTGTGCTGCGGTACTGTGGGTTGCTGTGCTGCAAGTGGTAAGGCAGAGGCATCTTGAAGATGTCGGCGGTACGAACGTCAAAGAAACGGTGCCCTTAGTTAGTGCGTGCGCAGATTGCGCTATCAGTTTAATAACAAGCCAAGATCTCATCTGTGCACAATCCACCTCCAGATGCCATTTTCCTTAAGTCTGCTGCTGGGAGGTCAATGATCCGAAAGTGGCATGTATGCAGATGAGATCTTGAGCCGAGAACTCCACTTGCGCATGTCCCGACTCTGGGCGCCATTATTTGAAGCCTGCACCACCGACATTTTCAGGATGTCCCGCCTCACTGCTTGCTGCACAGCAGCCCACAACAACCCACAGGTGCCCCTTAGGCTCCAGCACAGCACCTGCAGCCCCCAGCCACCCCTCTCTACCACATCCCGGTAAGGTGTATTCGGATTATAAGACGCCCCCCCCCCCCTCATTTTCCTCCCAAATTTTTGGGTGGAAAAGTGCTTCTTATAATACGAAAAATACGGTAATTTTATTTTTTCTAATTCATATTCATCATTAAAAAAATGAAGGCCACAAATGTTTCATATGCAAATTTAAGACTAATACTATACATTGAACTGAGATTACAATATATTAAAGCTTGAAAATGCAAAGCTCAGGAGAGAAACAGTGATTGCTTTTACTGTTCAATTAGGTCACTGTGATAATGAGATTTTATCATCATCGCCACACTGTACACCGAGGAAGCAGCTGTGTCACTGGAATCCAGGTGCTTTGTGTTTTCTTGTAACATGATAACACTCATGAAACCTATATCCTCACAGAACCACTGTACATTTCAACACCCACCTAAGCCACCTAGGACTCCTTAGAAGAATACTCGACACTTCTATAGGGTCGTGAACCTCTGCACTAGGGCAGAAAGGTGATAAATGAAGAAGCAAACCTCACCGATTATAGGTCATTTTGCCTCTAGAAGATACAGCTGCTATTACTATTTTATGCTTTTAGGATTATGGTTCCAGAGATTACGATTTAATGCTTGAAGCCATCCTTTTAACTTTTGACAAAAACATATAATACATATAAAATAATAAATACTATAATATTGCATATTGATATTCATAGGAAGTTGTGTCCCATCCAGTGAAAACCGTAATATTTTCAGCTCTACAATGAAATTGTTTGTTAAGGACTCAGCATTGTTGTTTTACTAAACATTATATGGTTTAATCTAATTATTTTTGCCAAGGTAAAGCTTTCTGACAACTAGCTTACACGTGTAGGACTATTGAGAATTAAGACTGATATTAAAAGCCTTCTTAAATCTATTTGCCTGGAAGCGCTGTGAAGAGCCAGCAATGCTGGAGTCTGACATTCAGCAAATACTGTTGAAAAAGGTCAGCTCATGTTAGTTGTTTTATATCACAAAGACCTTGAGTTTAGAAATACCATTATGTCGCAATTGGTGCCCAATAGCAGAAAAGTGTCATGTAATCCACAGTCTCCCGCACAATCCAGACTCGTAATAATGAAGAGGCTGACACTTGTGGAGTGGAGTGGTGATTCTGGCAGAACCATACATTTTACAGACCTTTCACCTCGTCTGACACATATATCTATTTTACGAAATATTTGTGTTCCCCGTGAAATTACAATTAAAGGGAATCTGTCAGTAGGCTTTCTCTATCTAATCTGTAGTGGAAGAGAGCATGATTCCAGCAAGGTACCATTATACCGGTTCTGTGCATGTGGGACTAAAGAATCCTCAATGATATAAAATTAAGGTTTTTACTCACACCAATGTGTTTCAAGGTAAAAATGGAAATGTACAAGACACCCTGCCAGTGAGCTTTATAAACGCTGACATTATTGAAGGAACACCCTAAAGGGGAGGAGGGAATGGAGAGGAATGAGAATGAGTACTTTTTTTTCTTATTTTTTGCTATACATAGGTTACACCTACTTCACTTTTTTGTTACATTTTCACTTTTCCTCCCCCCTTTTTCATTTTTCTTGGCTTCCTTAGTTTATTTTCAACTCCTCCACAAGTTCCTCTTTTTTACTTCCTAGTTGTGAGTTTTTACTATACTATACACAAACTTTTTATTTTCTCTCTTCTCTTTATTTACTATCTCATTTCTCTCACTTCCTCCTTTTCACTGTCTTCCTTAGGGGCAGTCTTTCAATTATTTCTGTCTTTATAATAGTCACTGGCAGAGTGTCTTGTACATTTGGGTTTTTTTTACCTTAAAAAGGTGCAAGTCTGGTGCCAAAATGTATGGGTGTGAATAAAAACCTTAATTTTATACCATCAAGGATTCTTCAAGCAAGCAAAGTCTCAGTATCGTGATATTTCCACTAAAGTGAATTACTATCTTGAGAAATTTCTCCTACAACCATGGATTCTAGGACTATTCTAGGTATTGTGTTCCTACACAACTCGCTACACTTCTACACTAACATCAGACTCCCACTCTCTTATCTCTCTGGCTGTATTGCCCTATCATAAGCTTCCGTCCCTACCAGACCTCAGTGATTACATCAATGTGTCACTTATTAGGCTGGGTTTTGCTCTTTCAATTCAATAAGTATTTTATCGGTTGGAGCTTCATCATATCATCATATCATCATATCATCATATGATTTCTTTTCCTGAGGAAGGAGACGGAGATGTCTCTGAAACGCGTAGAACTGTGAAATAAAGGAAATCTCTTTATCTACAGCATCTGTGGTTTTTAGCGCGGCATTTAAAACCGGTTTCCTATTTGATTTATATGATAACCTGCTTTCCGGGGCCACTGCTAAACCACATAAAACCACTCACATGCGATCATAGGGGTTTGTGACTGGCACAACCCTACCAGGTGAGTGTATCTCTTTCCATTCTGTCTCTCTACCCTCATACCGGGTAAGACCCTATTGCGCTTTTTCCCCCCTACAGCTTTATCAGTTGGAGCTTAGCACTACAGAACAACTGACTTCATGCCTTCTAGTCCAGCCTTGTCTCCAGGACTGATTAGCAGCTCTCTGTCACTATACAATGTTAACAGACAGCTATGGTGTGGGTTGGACTTATACACAGCTCAACATATCAGCTCTGCTCAATATGAAACAGAGAAAACTGTGATAAACTACATTGTTGGAATCAGTGTCTCTGACTCTACCCCGTGCTCTTGTCAGACTATATAGCAAAAACCTGCTGACAGATTCCTTTTAGGAATATTTTTATAGACCTTTTTTGTGCCTCATAAACTTTTGGGTATAAATTGACACAGAGGTATTACCAATTGGGAATGCATCCCTGCACATTCTCTGCTGTCCAAACAGTGCTAACACATGAAGAGTACATAGAAACAAACCCATTTGACAAAGGGAACACTCAGTCATTAATTTATTCATGTCATGCCTTGGGACTCGTTCCAATGGCCTTTTGCTCCATGGTCAGTTTCCTTCCCTGCTGAGGCACAGCCTGGTCAGTCTGTGTCCAAATGCTGATGTTATTTTATCTTTGTTTCTTCCTTTGGTTTGTGGTTAATCAGGTGTTCTCACTTAGGGTACCTTCACACTTTAGCGATGCAGCAGCGATCCGACCAGTGATCTGACCTGGTCAGGATCGCTGCTGCATCGCTACATGGTCGCTGGTGAGCTGTCAAACAGGCAGATCTCACCAGCGACCAGTGACCAGCCCCAGCCAGCAGCGATGTGCAAGCGATGCTGCGCTTGCACAGAGCCGGCGTCTGGAAGCTGCGGACACTGGTAACTAAGGTAAACATCGGGTATGGTTACCCGATGTTTACCTTAGTTACCAGCTAACACCGCTTAACTTAGCGTGTGCAGGGAGCAGGAGCCGGCACTGGCAGAGTGAGAGCTGCGGAGGCTGGTAACAAAGGTAAATATCGGGTAACCACCTTGGTTACCCGATGTTTACCTTGGTTACAGCTTACCGCAGGCTGTCAGACGCCGGCTCCTGCTCCCTGCACATTCAGGATTGTTGCTCTCTCGCTGTCACACACAGCGATGTGTGCTTATCAGTGGGAGAGCAACAATAAAAAAACGAACCAGGGCTGTGTGTAACGAGCAGCGATCTCACAGCAGGGGCCAGATCGCTGCTCAGTGTCACACACAGCGAAATCGCTAATGAGCTCACAAAAAACGTGACTCAGCAGCGATCTCAGTAGCGATCTCGCTGTGTGTGAAGTACCCCTTACTTATTTTATCTCTGTCCTATCACATAACAGATGAAGCTATTTATATTCTCCTTTCACCAGCCTTCTTCTGGCTATATTTCCATGTGGATTTCTACTAAGGAGTTCCAGTCCTATCGCTAAGTGATTTTAACTGTTAGGCAGAGACCAGTGTTGTATTTGTTGTGTGTATTTCTCATTTACCTTTCCTACACCTTTCTTCTGTTACACTTGCTTGCATTTATTATTTCTCCTTTTTTCACTTGTGCAAGCACTTTGTTTGCTCACCTTGGGTTCCCTTCTACCTCTGCACACTTTCTCTATTTGGTTACTTGTGCATGGCAGCCTCCCCTCTGGTTCCTCAGGAGGTAGAAGAAACAGCTTGATGGCCTTTTAGGGAGACAGGTCCAAGCTCTGGTTTCCAGTTGTGCGGCTAGGGATCTTTTAGTCTGTACAGGAACCAGTGGGGTGTTGGTGTTGCTGCAGTGGTGTAGGCTTTATATCATGGGGCTATCATGACAGAAAGTGTTGTCTGCTATTCTTGAGGTCAGCATATGGTTAAATGGACACCTTGCTGGTTGGAACTGTTTTGCTTTCTGGTTAGCTGTACAGATTAGCCTTGTGCTAGTGCTGCAAGGGTTAAAGCTGTTCTTTGGTCTCTTAACACTTTCCATCCTGGGTTATCTTAGCTGTTCTGTTTTATACACTTCCCTCTGGTATTAATAGTCACCTCTGAGTTGGGGAGTTTGCAGTGATAGCCTGCTATACCTTGTATCAGTGTGATGTGAGCTGTGGAAAAGAAAGTTGCTTTGGACTTGTTTCTTGAGATAGTTGCCTGAAATTATCTTTAACATCTGTCTGTCTAGTTCTCTTTTGTGTCTTTATCATAGAGCAGGATTAGTGTTACTGCTGCCCTGCGCACTGGTCAGGCCCATGTTTAGGGTAAGTCAAGGATAGGAACGTGATCGCCACACGGGTTGAAAGAACCCATCTAGGGATATTAGGGAGTTCATGGTTGCTTAGGCTAAGTGCCAGGGGTTACCCTCCCTGTTTGTCCCTAGTGTCAGTATACCCCTTTCCTACTGTATTGCAGTGCAACATTTGGCTTCATAGTGCAGCGTGACACTTTATTTCTCCCTTTACCTGTGTGATAGTTTGGTACATGCTTAAAAATTCAATAATATTCAGAAGGAACTTCCCACAATATTAGATAATTGTGATAATTAACTGATTTTCCACTATTTACACCATCCCCCAATTGGAGTAAGTTTTCAACTTTTCACAATTCATAAATCTGTCTGAAAACGTAAAACTAAATAGCTCATATTACTAAATAGTTACAACACCATCATATTGGAAAAGTAGTGTGAGTGACGTAAAATCAGAAAAAAGTCACACATTTTTGCACACCACTACTGCAACACTGTTGATAAATTCCTCCCCCCCTAAAAAAAAAAGTTCTAAAAAAAATGCTTTCAATTTATTTCATTGAAGCCTTGATTAAAAACTGTATTATCTGCTCTAGATCTACCAGTTCTCTAAATGCTGAGCTCTTAATATCCCCACCAACAACTCTAATTTGCAGCTTATATATACTGTGCATGTGTAGACAGAAATCTGCCAATCAGTGTTGAAGGCGTGGTTGGACCAAGTAGTCCTCTAGTGCTAAACTCTTGTTGATACAACAATGGTTTTATAAAAATTGCACTAATGTTGGAATAAGGGTTTATGTCTCTACACCATGCTGCTCTCGGACTAGGTAGCTAAAATCTGATGACAGGTTCCTTTTAACCCCTTCACCCCAGGGCACTAAAACACCTTCATGACCAGGCCATTTTTTACGATTCTGACCAGTGTCACTTTGACAGATTATAACTCTGGAACGCTTCAGCGTATCCCAGTGATTCTGACACTGTGTGTTTGTGACATAGTGTACTTTGTGATAGTTGTAAATTTAGGCCAATATTTTTTACACGTATTTGTGAAAATGTAACAAATTTGGCAAAAATTTCACAATGTTCAAGTTTTGAAATTTTATGCCCATAAATCCGAGAGTTATGTCACTCAAAATAGTTACTAAATAACATTTCCTACATGTCTACTTTACACCAGCATAATTTTTGAAACATCATTTTTTTGTTAGGAAGTTAGAAGGGTGCAAAGTTTATCAGCAATTTCTCATTTTTCCCCAAAAATTTACAAAACCATTTTTTTAAGGATCACATCACATTTGAAGTCCCTTTGAGAGTCCTAGGTGACAGAAAATACCCAAATGTCACACCATTCTGAAAACAACACCCTTCATACTACTCAAAATCACATCCAAGAAGTTTATTATCCCTTTAGGTTCGTCACAGAAACCAAAGCCATGTGGAAGGAAAAAAAGAAATTTTTACTTTTTTTACACAAAAAATTTAATTTAGCCATAAAATCTTGCATTTTCACAAGGGTAACAGGAAAAAATACACAATACAATTTATTGTGCAATTTCTCCTGAGTATGCTGATACCTCATATGTGGTGGAAATCAATTGTTAAGGCGCACGGCAGAGCTTGGAAGGGAAGGAGCGCCATTCAAATTTTTGAAGACAAAATTAGCTGGAATCATTAGCAGATGCCATGGCATGTTTGGAGACCTCCTGAGGTGCCTAAATAATGGAGCTCTCCCACAGGTGACCTCATTTTCGAAACTAGACCCCTCAAGGAATTTATCTAGATGTTTGGTGAGCCCCTTGAACCCCCCAGGGGCTTCACAAAAGTTTATAATGTTGAGCCGTGAAAATAAAAAAAATAAAAATTTTACCACAAAATTGTTGCTTCAACCAAGTAGCTTTTTTTCACAAGGGTATCAGGAAAAAATGCACCATAAAATGTATTGTGCAATTTCTCTTCAGTACGCCTATGCCTCATATGTGGTGGAAATCAATTGTTAGGTGCACAGTTGGCCAAGGTAGCTATACCTGTTATTTCTTTCTATCTATCCTATCTGATGTTTCTATCTATTTTTCTATCTATCTATTCTCGCTATCTATCAATTATCCTATCCTATCATATTTTGTTTCTCCTTTTACAAAAACACATTAACAAAATTGGGGCAACAACATACAGTTAGGTCCAGAAATATTTGGACAGTGACACAATTTTCGCGAGTTGGGCTCTGCATGCCACCACATTGGATTTGAAATGAAACCTCTACAACAGAATTCAAGTGCAGATTGTAACGTTGAATTTGAAGGTTTGAACAAAAATATCTGATAGAAATTGTAGGAATTGTACACATTTCTTTACAAACACTCCACATTTTAGGAGGTCAAAAGTAATTGGACAAATAAACCAAACCCAAACAAAATATTTTTATTTTCAATATTTTGTTGCGAATCCTTTGGAGGCAATCACTGCCTTAAGTCTGGAACCCATGGACATCACCAAACGCTGGGTTTCCTCCTTCTTAATGCTTTGCCAGGCCTTTACAGCCGCAGCCTTCAGGTCTTGCTTGTTTGTGGGTCTTTCCGTCTTAAGTCTGGATTTGAGCAAGTAAAATGCATGCTCAATTGGGTTAAGATCTGGTGATTGACTTGGCCATTGCAGAATGTTCCACTTTTTTGCACTCATGAACTCCTCGGTAGCTTTGGCTGTATGTTTGGGGTCATTGTCCATCTGTACTATGAAGCGCCGTCCGATCAACTTTGCGGCATTTGGCTGAATCTGGGCTGAAAGTATATCCCGGTACACTTTAGAATTCATCCGGCTACTCTTGTCTGCTGTTATGTCATCAATAAACACAAGTGACCCAGTGCCATTGAAAGCCATGCATGCCCATGCCATCACGTTGCCTCCACCATGTTTTACAGAGGATGTGGTGTGCCTTGGATCATGTGCCGTTCCCTTTCTTCTCCAAACTTTTTTCTTCCCATCATTCTGGTACAGGTTGATCTTTGTCTCATCTGTCCATAGAATACTTTTCCAGAACTGAGCTGGCTTCATGAGGTGTTTTTCAGCAAATTTAACTCTGGCCTGTCTATTTTTGGAATTGATGAATGGTTTGCATCTAGATGTGAACCCTTTGTATTTACTTTCATGGAGTCTTCTCTTTACTGTTGACTTAGAGACAGATACACCTACTTCACTGAGAGTGTTCTGGACTTCAGTTGATGTTGTGAACGGGTTCTTCTTCACCAAAGAAAGTATGCGGCGATCATCCACCACTGTTGTCATCCGTGGACGCCCAGGCCTTTTTGAGTTCCCAAGCTCACCAGTCAGTTCCTTTTTTCTCAGAATGTACCCGACTGTTGATTTTGCTACTCCAAGCATGTCTGCTATCTCTCTGATGGATTTTTTCTTTTTTTTCAGCCTCAGGATGGTCTGCTTCACCTCAATTGAGAGTTCCTTAGACCGCATGTTGTCTGGTCACAGCAACAGCTTCCAAATGCAAAACCACACACCTGTAATCAACCCCAGACCTTTTAACTACTTCATTGATTACAGGTTAACGAGGGAGACGCCTTCAGAGTTAATTGCAGCTCTTAGAGTCCCTTGTCCAATTACTTTTGGTCCCTTGAAAAAGAGGAGGCTATGCATTACAGAGCTATGATTCCTAAACCCTTTCTCCGATTTGGATGTGAAAACTCTCATATTGCAGCTGGGAGTGTGCACTTTCAGCCCATATTATATATATAATTGTATTTCTGAACATGTTTTTGTAAACAGCTAAAATAACAAAACTTGTGTCACTGTCCAAATATTTCTGGCCCTGACTGTACCTTCATTACAAGCTTTTTTTTTTACATTTCCAGCCTCTCTGTGACAAGGTGCAGTTTTGGTTGCAGTTTCGGTGCAGTTAAAACTGCAGCGTGCGTATAGAGCCTCAGATATGAGAATCTATAACCGACATCAGATGTTGAGACAAGTGACTATTTATAGCAAAGGGAAGTGGTCATAAAGAGCTGCACCTGAGATTATGGCCCCAAAGGATAGCCAGATTGGAAATATTCTAATCCCTATAGCACCAAATGAAAGCAAATACATTTAAACACAAGCTGAAGACCGGCTCACAGTAAGCGGGGCATACCCATAATAAATGGGTCTCCTAATGATTCATGTGTATAAAACATACAAGGATAAATTCACACTGGACATTGTATGGAAACAAAATGCAATTGAGGGTGGAGTAGTAATGGTGTATGCTGTGGTATTACTGCAAGTAATGAAATAGAAAACTATACTGAAAATTGTATGGATTCAGTCACACTCACGTTTACTGCACGATGTGAATCCACCTGACACAAATTACCCTATTGTCCCCAGCCAGTACTGTAGAATGGTGCATGAACATCTGTGTGTTAAATAAGCATTAATATAAATTAATACTGACCCTTAATAATTACTGCAGCTTTCAATCAAACACAGCAGAATTGGGAAATGAATGCTAAGAAAAGCCGTAAACAACCATATGTTGCTGTTGTGCATACTTATGCAATAATTACTTTAAGTGACCTTTACAAAGAAATATGAGAAAAATGTGAACAGTATCCTAAAATTAAATAAAACGTAAAAAAAATATCTAAATACTGAATGGTATATTTGATTTATAGAAAGTCTTTATTTATGGCTAAAGGAACATATTTACAATATTTTTACTGCCACTCCCATCCATTAATAGTAGGTTTGGAAATACCTATCATACCTGCATCTCATAAAACAGTCTGTCTGGTGTATAATAGAGGAAGCAGAACCTAGTATTGTTTGGACAATAACAGATAAAGTTCACAAAATAAAGTTATAAGCCTGCAAGCAGTCTGCACTAGCAATATAGAAACATCCATCTACTCTGCCTAATGATTATTTACAGGAGAATATCTTTGGGTAGATTGATAGACAGATAGACAGACAGACAGGTATCCCAAATATGTTTGAAGGGAACCTGTCATTAGATTAAAGAGGTGGTTCTCTACAATGTATAGTGGCCACATCAATTTAAAGCTGAGAAAGAAGGCTTTTTCTAAAAACGATTGCTGTCTGCTCAGTCCCCATCACGTGATCCGGGCTGCAGCGGCCTCTGATGTCCAGTGAGGTCACGTCAAGTTCCAGAATTGGAAGCTGACCCAGCATCACTGAGGCAGGATCCAGTCTTATTGAGTGACTTGGCTGTGGACAGAGTTTCACGGCACATCACAGCCCAGCATTCCGCGTGCTTGTGGCGCTCTGTTAGGCTGGTTTCAGACTTCCGTGTTTTAGGTACGTGTGATATCTGTTTTTAACACGGATGTCACACGTTCCCATGTTGTTCTATACTGGTACCCACACAGCCATGTTTACACACGGACCGTGTGACCTCTCATGACTCACACGCAGAGACATGTCCGGTTTTTCTTCGGCAGCACGGGTGTCACACGGATCGCACACTGATGTGATCCGTGTGACATCAGTGTAACACATACCGGAGTAAACACGGGTCTTTTAAATCAAAATATTTTCTATATTTACCTCTATCCTGTATCCAGCGGTGCTGTCTTCGGCTCTGCTGCCTCTTCTGACCACTGCTCATAATACTCATAGACTATTCACCGCAGTGAAGAGCTCGAAGCCAGAGCAGCACTGGGCACTTCAGTGCCAGGGACCGCAGGACTGGGGACAGGTGAGTATCCAGCAGTCTGTGTGTATGGAGACATATGTGTGTGTGTATTCAGTGTATACATGCATGTGCGCTATGTGTGGGTATGTGCTCAATGTATCTATGTGTGTCTGCTATGTGTGTATACATATGTGTGTGTATATGTGCTCAGTGTATAGGTGTGTGTGTGTGTAGTGAGGACCTGGAAGCCAGAGCATCGCGGGGACAGCATTGGGGACTCATCAGTTCCTAATGAACTCTGATGAACCGTGAAGTCACCATCCTGACACCCGCTGTAGCAGGGGTGTTACGGCGGTGTCATCAGGATGTCATTAGAGTTCATTAGGTACTCCAATGACTTCCTGGACGTCACTGCACACACACTGCTTGCTTTGTGAATACTCACCTGTACCCTCGATGCTGTCCCTAGCAATGCTGTCTCTGGCACTGAAGCCCCCGTGATGTTCCGGCTTCCAGGTCCTGAGTGCAGTGAATAATCACTGAGTATAATGAGTGGCGGTCAGGAGCCGGAGACCGCAGAGCCGAAGAAAACACCGCTGTATACAGGCGAATATAGAAAATCTTTTTATTTCACAGACACGTGTTTACTCCGGTACGTATCACACGTATGCAAACAAGGATGTCTCACATGGGACATACGCATGACACACATATGACCATAACCATGCGTGTGATTTGTACCTGATTAAACAGGGACGTCTGAAACCGACCTTAAGGAAAGCAGCGAAGGAGAGAACATGGACAATTTTGGACTTTGACGTGCGATGAAACTCCGCCCACAGCCCAGTCACTCAGGAAAATAATTGGAAGGCATTGGAAAAAGCCTTCTTTCTCAGCTATAAATTGATGTGGCCACTATACATTGTAGTGGATCACCTCTTTAATGTAGTCAGAACCTCGAGCAGCATGAATCAGCGCCTGGCTGCGCAATTGCAACAAGTATGTTTTACTCTGAAACACTAGCATTTCAGTGAAAACATCTAGGGTCTAATGCATCAAGAATTTAGATTTACAAAGCTTTGTAAAGATGCAAAGTTTTGGCTGCTCTAAAATTTTGCTACTTCCAGTGTTCTCATGCCAATTTTCATCCAATTGCGATAAAGTGGGCAGATCGGGACAAGGAAAGGCGACTGCCGCTCGTCAAATCCGTATTGAGTGCTACACCACAAATGTTACTCCAGTAGGTACTGGAGTAACTTAGTAACGAGCAAGGAAGAATGCACAAAGGTGACTTCAGCACACAACTACATCAAGGCTAGCCTCAATGAATTGGGGCCATAGGTAGTCGGAACATAGGTAGAGACCTGACTAGTCCAGTGTGGCACTTGGCTGGCCCCACTCTGGTTGATTGACAGGTCTGTCATAAGGAGAGACCTGTCAATCAAGGGCAGCAATGCGAGTAGAAGCCGATGGGGGGCCACATGGGACTAGTCAGATGTCTCCCTATAGTTAACAGCCAGCTTTTTAAACTATATCCAGTCTGAAACGCTTTCCAGAGTAAAACTTGCTCGCAATCGCACAGACATGCTGCCTGTAGTACTGACAGCATGAATCTAATGACAGGTTTCCTTTAAGGGGTACTTCACACACAGCGAGATCGCTACTGAGATCGCTGCTGAGTCACGGTTTTTGTGACGCAGCAGTGACCTCATTAGCGATCTCGCTGTGTGTGACACTGAGCAGCGATCTGGCCCCTGCTGTGAGATCGCTGCTCATTACACACAGCCCTGGTTCGTTTTTTTATTGTTGCTCTCCCGCTGATAAGCACACATCGCTGTGTGTGACAGCGAGAGAGCAACAATCCTGAATGTGCAGGGAGCAGGAGCCGGCGTCTGACAGCCTGCGGTAAGCTGTAACCAAGGTAAACATCGGGTAACCAAGGTGGTTACCCGATATTTACCTTCGTTACCAGCCTCCGCAGCTCTCACGCTGCCAGTGCCGACCTCCTGCTCCCTGCACACGCTAAGCTAAGCGGTGTGCGCTGGTAACTAAGGTAAACATGGGGTAACCATACCCGATGTTTACCTTAGTTACCAGTGTCCGCAGCTTCCAGAAGCCGGCTCCGTGCAAGCGCAGCGTCGTTTGCACGTCGCTGCTGGCTGGGGGCTGGTCACTGGTCGCTGGTGAGATCTGCCTGTTTGACAGCTTACCAGCGACCATGTAGCGATGCAGCAGCGATCCTGACCAGGTCAGATCGCTGGTAGGATCGCTGCTGCGTCGCTAAAGTGTGACAGTACACGAAGTTTATTAACATTGGATTCCCCAACCACATTTGCTATATGTTTGCTACAAGTATTCCCTGATCAATCAATAAAACATTTTCTTACATTCTTCATGATTTTCCCTTTAAGCTAATTTTGGATTGTGTCCATGCCCTTGTGTGCAGTTTATTATTAAACACAAGCGATCACAATCTGACTATAAACTATGAAACTTTAGTTTACTAGCCTTTACAGTGTAATCTGTGTATTTATATGCACCTTAATTGTCCAGACTTTATAACTATTTTCAAAGATAACATTCATCGAAAGGTCAAGTTTACTCACTTTCTGTCTGTCTGCGCCAACCGCATATGCTCTGGACTGCAGACGGGCTACGCTATACTATTTCCATATTTTCTAGTGAACAGAAGTTACAGAAACAGTGCATCTAGTGACATGGAAATTTAAAAGATACTCATATTCTTAAAGAAATGTGTTTAAAATATAAACTAATGTCATTTTCTAAAAAAATATTCCCTTTGAAAGGTTTGTCCAGTTTAAATAATTAATTTTCCCTCACCCCATTAAAGGAGGTGCCTCATGAACATAACCCTCTTTTATATGCCTAGTGTTTTGTGAACCAGGCAGTTACAACATGAGCATCTCCCATTCTGCAGGACTGGGGTCATCCTTGTATTACAGCTATATATACTACATTTTCACTGTAGTGTAGGTTAAAAACCTGATTGGCCAGGGCAGCCCCTTTCAAAATCAGTCACCCTACTGAAATGTGAGTTAGTATATATCATGCTTTGGAAGACCTGCACTTCTATACATTACATGAATTAAGTGATAAATAGCTGCAATATTCAAATTCATGTGTGAAACTGTATGGCCAGTAGTAAACCAAAAGCGTTTATTAAAGAGGTGGTCCAACACCTATAAACCCTTCATAAATACCTATAGTATTTTTTTTTTTTGTAGCTTTTTTTATTAAATTCTTACTCTTTCCTGCTATTTAGTACATGTAGAAAAAAAACAGAAAAGCTAGCACTAAATGTGCACTACAGCACTAAAAATTCCAACTGTACTTATTATAAATTTGAGATTTTTGGCAAAAAATTGCAATTTCTTGAGCCACCCCGCCACTCTACGGCAAATCTCATTTGGGGCAGTCCTAACACTAAAATATTTTTATAAAATGTGCCAAACGGCCTCACATATGAAATAGTAGAACTGCTCTTAGCAGCACTCACCTGGTCTATTTCAATCCCGTACCCATGACTGAATCATGGCTGTGGGCTGGACAGGTCCAAGCAAATGCTGCATGAAGCAAATAGCCTGTGGACAGGGCCTGATGACTGAATGTGAACAGTCACCAATCGCCAAAATCTAGACAGGTGGAATACATCCCAAATTGGAGTGCATAGCAAGGTGGGGGTCAACCACCGACCAATTCATTAAAGAAAAAACAAAAAAGCTAGCACTAAATGTGCACTATGACACTAAAAATTCCAACTGTACTTATTATAAATTTGAGATTTGTGGCAAAAAATTGCAATTTCTTGAGCCACCACGCCACTCCACGGCAAATCTCATTTGGGGCAGTCCTAACACTAAAATATTTTTATAAAATGTACCAAACGGCCTCACATATGAAATAGTAGAACTGCTCTTAGCAGCACTCACCTGGTCTATTTCAATCCCGTACCCATGACTGAATCATGGCTGTGGGCGAGACAGATCCAAGCAAATGCTGCATGAAGCAAATAGCCTGTGGACAGGGCCTGATGACTGAATGTGAACAGTCACCATTCGCCAAAATCTAGACAGGTGGAATACATCCCAAATTGGGGTGCATAGCAAGGTGGGGGTCAACCACCGACCAAGAAATTGCAATTTTTTGCCAAAAATCTCAAATTTATAATAAGTACAGTTGGAATTTTCAGTGCTGTAGTGCACATTCAGTGCTAGCTTTTTTGTCTTTTCTTCATTGAATTGGTCGGTGGCTGACCCCCACCTTGCTATGCACCCCAATTTGGGATGTATTCCACCTGTCTAGATTTTGGCGATTGGTGACTGTTAACATTCAGTCATCAGGCCCTGTCCACAGGCTATTTACTTCATGCAGCATTTGCTTGTCCTGTCCCGCCGACAGCCATGATTCAGTCATGGGTACGGGATTGAAATAGACCAGGTGAGTGCTGCTAAGAGCAGTTCTACTATTTCATATGTGAGGCCGTTTGGCACATTTCATAAAAATATTTTAGTGTTAGGACTGCCCCAAATGAGATTTGCCGTGGAGTGGCGGGGTGGCTCAAGAAATTGCAATTTTTTGCCAAAAATCTCAAATTTATAATAAGTACAGTTGGAATTTTCAGTGCTGTAGTGCACATTCAGTGCTAGATTTTTTGTTTTTTGTTTATTTACTACATGTGGTTTTTTTCTCATCTTACTTCCTGTGATATTTCGATTGAGAGGAGTCTCAAATAAAATGTCACAGGAGGCTGGGGCTGCACTCACTCCTCACTGCACCCTCCCTGAAATAGGACATCATCGGGGGTGATGCTGCTGTCACTAAAGTATCTTTCACCGCTGTCCCCTGATGACATCCTGGTTCAGTAGAGGTTATCGAGAAGTACAACATCTTCAGTCGCTACCGCCATCACAGTCACTGCTTAACTAGATTACATGAATGGTCCCATGAAGGGTTCCGCCTAAAAACTGATTTTTAGGGATTTGATGACATCACTAACATATGACAAAAACCCAGCCTAAGAATCCAAAAACTGCACTGGTGCACCAAGCACATGTAATGGGTGCTGTGCTATCTGGGACTTCCTGTGTTACTCATCGCCATTCCTCTAGGTTTTCTTTTGTACATGCATTTGTGTGTCACCCACATCTTCTGTATTTTCGAAATAAGCGCCTGTCTGCTTACTTTGTGAAATATTATCACTGCTAATAATTATAAAATGTACGTGAAATGTTGCAACCGGGACTTGTCAATAGTTTTTAAAAACAGAATTTTAGATCAAAGGCAGAAGTCTACGAGCAGAAAAATATATATATATATATATATATTTATTTATTTTTTTAAATCCACGGCATCATCGTAAATTATTCTCAGTTTGCAAAGGATAATTCAGCCAGCTAAAATATTCACAAATCCTAGCAATTTATACTATTCAAATTAATCATTTAAATTCATACCTAAATAGCTGCGCAGCATGATCAGGCCTGTCAGGCGGATTCTCAGTACCTGTTTCAACTGTCATTACTCTGTTAAATGTAGACTATCTCTAAGGAGATAAATATTTGGCTCATATAGATAGATACCTGAAACACATTGTGATATCCTCCATTTCAAAGGTCAGGATTAGCGTACATCTGCACTGCAGTTAAATAACCAATGTCTATAAACCTAACCACCAGAAATTACAGAGAGATAATACTATCTAAATTTTTGCAATGTATAGGTTAATGCACTAAAACCTAAACATTTTATTAACAAAGTGTAGCAACTGCTCCACTGAGCGACTGAAACAGACAGGCTATTGCTATAGAAGAAGAACAAAAGAGTAATCGGACACAACTTTTCTGAAATATATTATTTAGTAATGATGCTCTGTTCACCAGACTTCACTTAGCCTACAAGTATGAAAAAGTTGCATTATTTACTTGAAAAACTTCCCCAATGATGAAAAAATGAAATTTCTATCAAAAGGTGGAACTTGATTAGCACATTAATCCATATGTATCATATTGTATCAGTTTAGGCTTATACTACTGTTTCATATACAGTTAATATACTCTAACAAATATACAGCAGCACTGTGAGACACTAAGGTATGCAAACATTGAATATCGGAATTTGGACATGCATTTCTGCTACGGAAATAAATTTAAAAATCAAGACACTTCTAAGTATGTTCTAACATAAAAAAGGCCAGTTTTATGTGAGTCCAGCAGCCAGCGTCAAGGTATATCTTTCTTGCTGGATGCCTACTTAAATACCTCTACCCAGGCTGAAAAGCCTACAATTTTATAGGTGGGCAGAAACCTGCTAATAAAAAATGAAAAAATGACCTTAAGCTGATGGGAAGGAGTGCTCAGTTTGAAGGGATGACCCTATAATCCAAATCAGAAAACTAAGGGCACTTCCTAATAGACAAATGTGAACAGGTGCAAACTGAACATGAAATAACAAACTCTAACAAATATACAGCTGCACTCTGAGATGTTAAGGTATGCAGTCATTGAATGCAAGAATTTGGACATGCATCACTGCTAAGTAAATAAATTTAAAAATTGAGACACTTAGAGCATGACTAAGCACTCCTTCCCACCAGCTTAAGGGGATTTTTAATTTTTTATTAGTAGGTTCCTACCCGCCCATAAAAGTGTATATTTTTTTTTTAGCCCCAATAGAGGCATTTAGGTAGGGAACCAGCAAAAAAGATACGCCTTGATGATGTCTGGCCTTTTAGTTGTGGTGTCTCAATTTTTTATTTATTTCCTTAGCAGTACTGTATGTCTAAATTCCTATATTCAATGTTTGTATATCTTCGTGTCTCAGAGTGTTTTAGGAAATGGTAATGGTTTTCTTCACCATTGTTGTTAATGATTTCTTAAGCGATTCTTTAGCATTCCTAAGTGATTTTTGGTTGCAGTTTACTCATTTTTTTTTTTTTAAATTAATTAACCAATGAACAAGCATTTTTGAGGCAAAAATGCTTACACATGCTTATGATGACACAAAATAGTTTCCTCACTTCTCTTAAGTTCTTGTCATTTTTGGGAATCTAAAGCAGTTAAAAAATGTTCAAATGCCTGAATGAATGAACAGCAATATTATTTTGCAACTGAAATTAATTTGAATAGTTCTTGAATCGTATTTTTAAGAGCTTTTCAGGTGTTTTTTGGGACCATTTGTATATATTTTGTAATTTGTTAATGTGTACTTGGCTAAAATATGTATTTGTCCTTGCTTTGCATTTGTAGTCCAAAAACTTCTATTATAGTTTTGAACCGGTAGTATAGTTTTCCTCTGGAACCTTGTGTCATATAATCTGATTTTTATGGTTTAAATTAATAATTCACTGCTAAGACTAAAACTTTCAAATAAACAAACAAAAATCTCATATTAAAATATGGCCATGATGATATAGATATAGCTTCAGCAGACTTAAGGCCGCTTTACACACTGCGATATCGGTACCGATATCGCCAGCGTGCGTACCCACCCCCATCGATGACTTACCTTCCCTGCGACGTCGCTGTGACCGGCGAACCGCCTCCTTTTTAAGGGGGCGGTTCGTTCAGCGTCACAGCGACGTCACAGCAGCGTCACTGAACCGCCGCCCAATAGAAGCAGAGGGGCGGAGATGAGTGGGACAAACATCCCGCCCACCTCCTTCCTTCTGCATTGTGGCCGGGACGCAGGTAAGGTGAGGTTCCTTGTGCCTGCGGTGTCACACGGAGCGATGTGTGCTGCCGCAGGAACGAGGAACAACTTGGTTACTGCTGCAGTAACGATATTTGAGAATGGACCCCCATGTGACCGATGAGCGATTTTGCACGTTTTTGCGACGATGCAAAATCGCTCATAGGTGTCACACGCAACGGCATCGCTAAAGCGACCGGATGTGCGTCACAAATTCCGTGACCCCAACAAGATCACTTGAGCGATGTCGTAGCATGTAAAGCCCCCTTTAGACTTGAGATTATTAATAATAATAATAATAATAATAATAACACACATAACATTGTGGGTTGTAGATAATTTAGTGGCCAAAAATATATAGTAGGTAGTGGAAGGTTGAACAAAGTGGACCTATGTATTTTTTCATACTATCTACAAATTAATAACACAAAAATATTTTGTGCTATTGATGATATTAGGGTATACCAATATACTGCAAGATTGGAATGTATATAGAGGGGTTGAAAAAATTGCTGTGATGCAGGATCAGGCGGTGTATAGAGGGGTTAAGAGGAGTGATGTACTAGAGAATGGGCTGTTAATAGAGGGGCTGAAGGAGTGATAGATTGCTGGATAGCATTGTGAATAGGGGGCTGACAGGAGTTATATACTGTAGGGTGGGTCTGTATATAGAAGGGATGAGAGGAGTTAGGCTATGTGTCCACGATGCGTCGAGCTAGGTGCAGTTCTAAACGCACCCTCTGGCAGTAATTGATTTTGCCAAAGTTGCTTTTTACCATAAAATAGTGCTAAAAACGCATGCATATTTAACGTGTTTTAGGTGCGTTTTTAGCGCTTTTTACATGCTTTTCAATAGCGTTTTGACAGATGCATTTTGAACATAAAGACACTGCTAAATAAAGATTAAACAGTCAAACAATGAAAAAAGAGAAAAAAAAGGACAACATATATAATTTATTTAAAAAGAAAAAAAATAGTTATATTTCATATAATTCTAGCGGTTATATACTATTTAGCGGTAAAATAGCAATAAATTGATATTTTTCATTAATTTAATTGTCGGACTATATGTGTGTGTAAAGGGACATATCAAATCTTTATTTTGATGTCCAAAAAGCATGCGTTTTGTTAGTCCAAAACGCATGTTTTCTGCACCTAAGGCCTGTTTCACACGTCAGTGATTCTGGTACGTTTGTGTTTTTTTTTCTACGTACCAGAATCACTGACATACGCAGACCCATTATAATCAATGGGTCTGCGCACACATCAGTGATTTTTCACTGACCATGTCTCTGTGCGGCGTACCCGCGTGTCCGTGATTGACGCACGGAGACATGTCCATTTTTTTCTGGCATCACTGACGTCCCACAGACCACGCAGTGGTGTGATCTGTGAAACACGTGCCAGAAAAAAACGTACATTAAAAACAAAAATCATTTTAACTCACCCGGCTCCAGCGATGTCCTCTGCAGCCCGTTCTCCCTGCTGCTTCTGAGCCGGCTCATTACTGTCATGCATATTCATAAATGCACAACACAGCCGAGCCGGAATCAGCTGCTGCGGGAGTCAGCGCCGGCCGGATGCTGCACCGCGGGAGCATTCAGCACCATGGAAAGCAGGAGCGGGGACAGGTGAGTTAATTTCTAAGTGCAATCACGGGCCACGGAGAACGGAGCCCGGATTGCACTTAGACAACCCACATGTGCCGTGAATCACGGCACACGGAGGGACATGTGCGTGTTTTACACATCAGTGAAGAACGTCTGTGTTTTTCATGGACGTGTGAAACGGGCCTAAAAAGCATGTAAAAAGCTGGAATTTTGATGTTGCTTGCTTTTTGCAACTTCTCATTGACTTCAATGTTATCAAAACGCAGCCCAAATGGCAAAAACAATTACATGCTGCTTCTTTAAATGCTGAGTTTTTGCACAAAATTATGCAAATTAAACGCAGCGTTTTGAACTGCATGGTGGGCACAAGAAATCCCTATTTCTCATAGACTTTGCTGGGAAATCACAACGCATGCATTTTGGCATTAAAAAGGTGCAGTTGAAAACGCTGCAGAAAAGCATGTAAAAACGCATTGTGGACACATAGCCTTAAACTGTGTTTGTTACCTGTTGCTGAAAGATGAGTAATGTGAAGCAATTCTTTATTGATGCATTTACCAGAAAATTATCTTTTGCTGTATGCATCAACAGAGTAGTATTTGCAGTTTCACATAACTGATCTCTTAGCAGCTGGCAACATGCATAGCACTGCTCTCTACTGCCTAGTTATTACAAGCTCATTATATAGGAGTGCAGGAGAGTTGATTTCTGCTATAATCAATATATGATGTAAAACTTGAGAGTCAGCTATACTGATGTAGATGGCAGAAGATAAAATTGTTCAAGTAGGGTACTGTTTAAGTGCAGAGAGTGCACAGAAGCATAAGCTGAATTCTACAATTAGATTAGCTTGATAATAAATCAGAAGTAAGGCTGTGTGCACACGTTGCGTTTTTTACCGCGGAAACGCTGCGTTTTGAACCGCAGCGTTTCAGTGGCAAATTGCATGCGTTCAGCTTTCCCAGCAAAGTGTATGGGAAAGCTGAAAAATCAGTGCACACGCTGCGTTTCTTTCCGCAGCGTTTTGGATGCCAAAAATCGGTGCGGAAAGAAAAGCAGCATGTCACTTCTTTTGTGCGTTGTGGCTGCGTTCTCTCCCCCATTGAAATCAATGATGTGGGGTCAGAACACAGCTACACCGCATGGACCTGCTTTTTTGTTGCGGTCCGCGGGCTTTGTCGGCACGCCAGAACGCAGGCATTTACCTGGAAGTGAGGTCAAGAGGTTTCCTGTTGACCTCACTTCCTGGCAAAGCCCCCGGTGTCGCCAAAGTGCCCGCCCCGACCCCCGACCCCCCTCCCGAAAATCCAACATGGCCGCGCGCACAGTAGCGCACCGGCCGCCCTGCTCCTATGTTATCTGTCGCATGTGCCTTGAAACATGCGACAGAAAAATGCACCCAGGCCCTGCCCGTTCACCCCAATTCCCCCCGGTGTCATACATACCTGTCCGGTCGCAGCGCTGATCCCCCGCGGCTCCCTCCTCCTTCACAGTGCACGCCGGCCGGTCACATGAGCAGAGCAGCTGACAGCCAGCACTGTGTTCAGAGAGCTGTGCTGGCTGCTCGGCACTTTGCAGCTGTGACCCGGGGAGAGTGGGTGCAGATTTTTGCACCCACTCTCCTCAAATGGAGGGTCTGCCCTCCTAGAAAATGGGGGATACGTTCCCTGAGCGTGCCCCCATATTCTAGAAGGTCCAGAGGCGACGTGGGACATCCAAATGGATTTCTGCGGACCAATTTTTTTTATTAAATTGGAGAACAAGGGAATGATTTGGGGAGTGTTTTTTCTAATAAAATTTTTTTTGTTGTCTTTTTTTGCTTTTGTTTACTGTCAATTAGTTATGTCGGGTGTCTGATAGACACCGTGACATCACTAATTGCTGGGCTTGATGCCAGGTGACATTACACATCTGGTATCAACCCCATTTATTACCCCGTTAGCCAACGCACCAGGGCGCGGGATGAGTTGGGGCGGCCTGCTATTTTTAGGCTGGGAAGAGTCCAATAACCATGGCTCTTCCCACCCTGAGAATACCAGACCCCAGCTGTCAGCTTCACCTTGGCTGGTGATCTAATTTGGGGGGACCCCACGTTATTTTTTTTTTTATTCTTTATTTATAAATAAAAAAAAAAAGCCTGGGGAGCCCTCCAAATTGATCACCAGCCAAGATGAAGCTGCCAGCTGTGGTTTGCAGGCTACAGCTGTCTGCTTTACCCTGACTGGCTATCAAAAATAGGGGGGACCCCACGCCATTTTTTTAGTTTTTTTTTTTTATTGGATAAATACTAAGCTAGGCACCCTTTAGTGCCACATGAAAGGTACTAAAGGTGCCAGCTTAGAATATGCAGGCGGGGGTGGGACGTTCTATATATTTGACATCCCTTCATCCATTGACGCTTTTTAGGCTGTGTGTCCACAATCAGGGTTTGCAGCGTTATGGGCGCTGAGTGTTTTCCCTGCGTCCATAACGCTGCGTTGTGCAGTAGAAGCACAGTGGAAGGATTTTTGGAGATCCCATGCCCACTGTGCTTCTTTTCTCCGCAGCATAAACTGACCGGTAGCGTGGCTTCCCGAGCCTCAGCATGTCAATTTATGCTGCGGAGACAAGAGTGTTCTCTGCAGGTAGCATAGAGCTCCACAGCAGCCTGAACCCAAATCCTGGGCATGGGCAGCTGCAGGAAGGCTGGCACTGTGTACTAGACGCCGTGTCGCTGGATCATGGCCACATAGCCTTAGGCCCCTTTCACCCGTCAGTGATTCTGGTACGTTTGTGCTTTTTTTTAAACGTACCAGGATCACTGACATACGCAGACCCATTATAATGAATGGGTCTGCTCACACGTCAGTGATTTTTTACTGCACGTGTCTCCGTGCGGCGTACCCGCGTGTGCGTGATTGCCGCACGGAGACATGTCCATTTTTTTCTGGCATCACTGATGTTCCACGGACCACGCACCACGCAGTGGTGTGATCCGTGAAACACGTGCCAGAAAAAAACGTGCTTTTAAAATAAAAATCATTTTAACTCACCCGGCGTCCAGCGATGTCCTCTGCAGCCCGTGCAGCTTGCTGCTTCTGAGCCGGCTCATTATTGTCGCGCATATTCATGATGCACGACACAGCCGACCCGGAAGCAGCTGCTGCGGGGGTCAGCGCCGGCCGGATGCTGCACCGCGGGAGCGATCAGCACCATGGAGAGCGGGAGCGGGTGCAGGTGAGTTAATCTCTAAGTGCAATCACGGGCCACGGAGAACGGAGCCCGGATTGCACTTAGACAACCCATGTGTGCCGTGATTCACGGCACACGGAGGGACATGTGCGTGTTTTATACGCCAGTGAAAAACGTCAGTGTTTTTCACTGACGTGTGAAACGGGCCTAAAAGTGAGAATATTGTTGCTACAGCAACATTTTGGGTGAAGTAGCTGTGGATTCAAAATGCTTAATATACTCCTGAATAAAATCCTTGATGGGTGCAGATTCCAAAATGGGGTCACTTGTGGGGGTTTTCTGACGTATAGGTACCTAAGGGGCTTGGTGCGCGAAGTTTATTTCAACTTTTCCAAAATTCAAATGGTGCTCCTTCCATTCCAAGCCCTCCCATTTATCCAAACAGAATGTGGAGAAGGAAATGACATGACAGGTTTTTTTTTCCAAAGGTCTGTGTTCAACCAACTTTATTAACACTGACAAGTCTTAAAAAACGCACCTAAAAAAATGCATGAAAAACGCATGAAAAACGCATGAAAAACGCA
This sequence comes from Anomaloglossus baeobatrachus, assembly GCF_048569485.1. NCBI lineage: Eukaryota > Metazoa > Chordata > Amphibia > Anura > Aromobatidae > Anomaloglossus > Anomaloglossus baeobatrachus. The sequence continues at coordinate 308,240,850 of NC_134355.1, forward strand.
TGCGTTTTCGATGCGTTGTTTCTCAAAAAGCATTGTTTACAATTCTCCCCTCTGCCAGAGGGTGCGTTTTTTTCCGCGCGGAAAAAAAAGCAACGTGTCCACATACCCTAAGGCTGGTCAGGAGCACACAGAAGAGGGGGGAGGGATCTGCAGCACTGAGTAGAAGCAAGTACTGCTAGGAAATGTAAAATCAACAGATAAAAACAAAAGCAAACACATCACGTTATGTGAAGCTAGATTTACAGAGGGGCAAATAGAGATTAAAAAGACACAAATCCATGCAGTATCGTACAGGCAATGAAGATCCAAGAGGCCAGATTCTAGGCAATCAAATTCCTATTAATATGCTGTAACATGCAAACATACAACTTTGGGAAAACATCTGGATGTAGCCAACTGGTACATTTATGGCATATCCTGTGGATGTGCTATGAATGTGCAATGTAGTAAATGCATGGGACGTGCGTCTATCTCGAGAACAGGGTTCTGATGTATGCTGCTGGCCATAGAGAAGTGAATGGAATTCTCATTCCACTGACAACTGCAGGTAATGGGGATCCCTGGACACTGGAGCCAGATTCTACTAAATACAAAAAAGTACACACCTTTACCACCTCCTCCCATTACAATGATGTATAGTGTTTATTAAGGTATTAATACACTTTATTATGGGAGAAACAAAAAAAATGAAACTGGTCTATTTAAAATGGAATGCCAGGCCAACTATTCTTTTTTGTTAATATAGTTGCAATCAATATTATTCCACCTCCATTGCAAAGAGAAATAATTTGCACATGTTCTTTTATTAGCAATAAACCACTAAAACAAGTAACATTTAATTAGCTCAATGCAACTAATATAACAAGTGGTTTCTACAAATTAAACACATAAGACACTGTTAAGCCCGCTACACACGCTTCAATATATCTCACAATCCGTCGTTGGGGTCAAGTTGTAAGTGACGCACATCCGGCATCGTTTGTGAGGTATCTGCGTGTGACAGCTACATGCGATCAGGATTGAACACAAAACCGTTGATCGCAAACACATCGTATCATTCTCTAGAATTGAGCGTTTTGTTGCAAGAACCTAGTCAATTGTAACGTGTGACATCCCTCATACAATTTTGTTGTCTGATGCTATGTGCGCAGGTGTGCGCTCTGCACCGCAGCTTAAAAAAGGTCTGCTTCAGAGCGCAGCTGAAAAGCTGCGTTCTGAAGCGCCTCACAATGTCTGTCAGTCACTAATCTCTGTCAGTCCGTCACTATCTCTGTCCCTCACTCTCTGTCCATGTCAGTCTATCCCCCTCTCTCATATACTCACCAATCCCCGATCCCCGGCGCTGCACGGCATTCACACTGCTCCGGCGGCTTTTACTGTTTTGAAAAAGCCGGCCGCCCATTAAACAATTTCGTATTCCCTGCTTTCCCCGCCCACCAGCGCCTATGATTGGTTACAGTGAGACACGCCCCCACTCTGAGTGACAGGTGTCACACTGCACCCAATCACAGCAGCCGGTGGGCGTGTCTATACTGTGTAGTGAAATAAATAATTAAATAATTAAAAAAAACGGCGTGCGGTTCCCCCCATTTTTAAAACCAGCCAGATAAAGCCATACGACTGAAGGCTGGTATTCTCAGGATGGGGAGCTCCACGTTATGGGGAGCCCCCCACCCTAACAATATCAGACAACAGCCGCCCAGAATTGCCGCATACATTAGATGCGACAGATCTGGGACTGTACCCGGCTCTTCCCGATTTGCCCTGGTGCCGTTGGCAAATCGGGGTAATAAGGAGTTATTGGCAGCCCATAGCTGCCAATAAGTCCTAGATTAATCATGTCAGGCGTCTATGAGACACCCTCCATGATTAATCTGTAAATTACAGTAAATAAACACACACCCGAAAAAATCCTTTATTAGAAATAAAAACACACACATATACCCTGATTCACCACTTTAATCAGCCCCAAAAAGCCCTCCTTGTCCGGCGTAATCCAGGATGCTCCAGCGTCGCTTCCACCGCAGCTGCATGGAGGTGACCGGAGCCGCAGCAGACACAGCCGCTCCGGTCACCTCCATGCAGCAAATGAAGACAGCCGTGCGATCAGCTGCTGTCACTGAGGTTACCCACGGCCACCGCTGCATCCACCGCTGGATCCAGTGACAGCGGGTAACCTCAGTGACAGCTCAGCTGATCGCGCGGCTGTCTTCATTATCTGCGTGGAGGTGACCGGAGCGGCTGTGTGTGCTGCAGCTCCGGTCACCTCCATGCAGCAGCGCTGGACACGACGCTGGAGCATCCTGGATTACGCCGGACAAGGAGGGCTTTTTGGGGCTGATTAAAGTGGTGAACCAGGGAATGTGTTTGTGTTTTTTATTTCTAATAAAGGATTTTTTCGGGTGTGTGTTTATTTACTGTAACTTACAGATTAATCATGGAGGGTGTCTCATAGACGCCTGACATGATTAATCTAGGACTTATTGGCAGCTATGGGCTGCCAATAACTCCTTATTACCCCGATTTGCCAACGGCACCAGGGCAAATCGGGAAGAGCCGGGTACAGTCCCAGAACTGTCGCATCTAATGTATGCGGCAATTCTGGGCGGCTGTTGGCTGATATTGTTAGGGTGGGGGGCTCCCCATAACGTGGAGCTCCCCATCCTGAGAATACCAGCCTTCAGCCGTATGGCTTTATCTGGCTGGTTTTAAAAATGGGGGGAACCGCACGCCGTTTTTTTTAATTATTTAATTATTTATTTCACTACACAGTATAGACACGCCCACCGGCTGCTGTGATTGGGTGCAGTGTGACACCTGTCACTCAGAGTGGGGGCGTGTCTCACTGTAACCAATCATAGGCGCTGGTGGGCGGGGAAAGCAGGGAATACGAAATTGTTTAATGGGCGGTCGGCTTTTTCAAAACAGTAAAAGCCGCCGGAGCAGTGTGAACGCCGTGCAGTGCCGGGGATCGGGGATTGGTGAGTATGAGAGAGGGCTGGTAACTTCAGTTACTCAGGAGATTAGCGGTCACCGGTGAGTCTTCACAGGTGACCGCTAATCAGGACGCGACACAGACAGAGCCGCAGCATGACAATGAAGTCGGGTGAAGTTCACCCGAGTTCATTCTGACCGTGCGGCTCTGTCTGTGTCTGCTGTCATCTGCCATTCAGCTCTGCTACATGGCTGTCTGTGTCTGCTGTCAGCGGCCATGTAGCAGAGCTGAATGGCAGATGACATAGTAAAAACGCATCCCTACACATTACACACGCTTGGCAAGTCAATAAATAAAAAAAAAAAAAAGGTGCCCAATGCATACGTCACAGAACACATGATCTAAAGGATCACACACACAATTGACCAATTTAACATAGACTACTAACGCTCGTGTGACAGCAAATGAACGACCAACGTGAAATCTCATAGATCCCGTATGCAACCTGGGCGTGTCACATCGCAAATGCGATTGTACAACTAATTGCAACGTGTAAAGTGGGCTTTACTGAGCGTTGTAGTCTAAGAATTATTCAACCCCTTCCTCCCAAGTATCTTTAGTGCTTAGAAACAGTGGCATAACAATTGCATTTCTAGCGGGTGCAACTGCCACCAGGCTTGTAAAGGAGGGGGTCTGCTTAGTTCCCAGGACAGACATCACAAATGGTTAATGGCTTTTGTATGCTAGCACAAACAGGGACATTACAAAAGGAACATTACTATTGTATAGGGGAATAAAAATTATTATATGGGCATAAAAAAAAGTATACTGCTAGTGCTGATACCTGAGACCCGGTGCTGCAGATTCTGTGAGCCGCGGTCAGCTTGACAGCTGCTTACAGAATGTCCGACTCACATGCTGCTGCTGTGAGACATCGTGGACCTCGGCATCAGGCACCCCCCTTCCAGCTGCACCCGTCTACCTCCTTTACATACGGCTCTGGCCCTCGCCCATGGGGCCTGGTAATTAGAAGAATAAAATAGGAAGGGCCTGGGCTGCCAGCGTGTCCGGGCAGCCCTGTGTGCTTCTGCTCATTGGGTGCGCCTTCTGACGCGCATCTCCCCACACCCCTCTGCTCCACTGACCTGATCTCCATTCCAGCACATGGCTAATTTGCATTCTCCCCCCTTCATATGCAAATTATCCATCTATAGTAGCCAAAGCGACTCTGCTGGGCCCTCTGCTGCAGCTGTGACAGGGGCCCGGTGAAGAGGGGAGCCTGGCCGGCCTGGGCTTAATAATGCTAAGCAATTACCCCTGGCTAAGCCGGGCCCCCCCTCTTCACCGGGCCCCCTACTCCAGTCATGGTTGTAATGCCACGATGGCGTCTCTGTACCTTATTATTGTATGGGGACACAAAGTGGGACCGAATTATTATATGAGGGAGCAGGTTGGCAAGATTACTGCATGGATACACAAAGAAGGGCATAATGATTGAATAGGATCACAAAGGGTGCATAACTATTGTAAAAGGTTACAAAAGGAAACAGTGTATGGAAGCAAAACGGGGACCTAATTTTTGTAAGGAGGAACAAAGGGAAGCATAATTATTATACAGGGACACAAAGAGGGGCATAATTGTTGTATGGAGAAACAAAAGGGGACTTAACCAGTGTCTGGAGGCACAAGGGGGCTATAATTATTACATAGAGACTCAATATATATATATTACATGCCTGATCACGCACAATCACCTTTTTCATCTTTTGCGGTAGTCCAGACCTGTTTTTTTTTAGGCAACCCAGCAAACTCAACATCAAAACGCTAGGCCTTTTAAGCTAGATATTGCATACACTGAGTTCTTGGGTATAAAGTAGCATTGTCCACCATTGCCTCAAGTGTCAGGAATTTGCTGTTACTTCTCTTAGCTGAGCTCCAGCAAGTGGTCTGTCATCTCGTCACCTACTTTTGACTTCAGTGTTACAATTGAAATTATTTGTAAGCTCTATCCAACTCAAAAAGTGTTGTCCACACCAACCTCCCAGCATGTAAGTTGTCAACTCCTCGCAACTGTTCTAGCCTAATCACACCTGGTCTCTATAATCAGCATTGGACTGGAGCACACTGGGCCCACCCGAGAAAATCATTATTGGGACCCACTATGTGGCTACATAGAAATAAATATAATAACACCAATTGTGTGGTAAAACGTGCTAATATCAGCGTATAATATAAGGTAATACAGTTCTTAAAGCACCACTCCAGGGTCTTTTTCTTTTCGAGGTTCTTTTTATTTTACCACTGGAGTGAGGGTTCTAATCTAAGGTCCCATTCCTTACTCTTAAACTCCCCTTCTGGCATCTACACCCTCTAGTGCCAATGGGCTTGTCGGTCTCGGCAGTTTGTGACCTGTCAGCTGAGCCAGTGTTTTATGGAGCTAGAGGTCATGCCTCAATACAAGTCTATGAGAACCTTGTTTTGGCTCTTATAGACTTGTATTGAGCACTTTTGAAGAAATTATGACTGACGGACAGTTAGAAGTTGCACTCACAAGATAGCGCCACAGGAAAAAAAGGGAAAATGCCAGAGAGTGAGTATAAGACAGTGGCAGAGACCTTGGGTTAAAAGCATCAGTCCTATGGTAAAAAAAAACAAAATGCTGGAGTTGTGCATTAATGTTATAGAAAGAGCTGACACCCACATTTTGGTGAAAACTCAATGATAAATGTCCCCTGATGTGTATTAACCACTAAACGAATTGATCGATGCTGCACATTTGACATGAACAATGTGTCAAGTTATGCTGCGGATATTCACCACTGATTTCATCTTTTGGAACACAAAGGAAGAGGTCAGTGGTAAAAGTGAGTGAAGCATTTGCGTACTAGTAAACGCAGCAATATCTGCACAATATTTGCGAAGATAGTACTGCTGTTAATTTGCTGTGGGATTTCGATTATATAAATTCTGCAGCACATACACTATGTGAATGTTGGTATTATAGAGTATATACTAAAAATGGTGGGGGCTCTAAATTAGTTATGTGTGACATTGGAGTGATAGAAAAAGACAGTTTTCCCTCACATCTCCCATACACTTTACAGAAATCTCTGTCACTTTGTAGCCTATAACGTTTTATGAAAATCCTCAATTTGTTAGTGGTGGAGGAAGAAAACCAAAGTTAGTCAGGGGTGATACAGCAAGAGGGGACGGAGTCAGTCAGGGTGTTACAAAGGGAAGGGGACTCAGTCAGCCCAGAGTGACACAGCAGGAGGGGACGCAGTCAGTGAGGGGTGATACAGGGGGTGGTGATGCAGTCAGTCAAGTGTGATATAGGGGAAGGGGACGCAGTCAGTGGTGATACAGTGGGAGGGGACACAGTCAGTCAGGGGTGATACAGCACAAGGGGACGCAGTCAGTGAGGGGTGATACAGGGGGTGGGGATGCAGTCAGTCAAGTGTGATATAGGGGAAGGGGACGCAGTCAGTGGTGATACAGGGGGAGGGGACACATTCAGTCAGGGGTGATACAGCACAAGGGGATGCAGTCAGTCAGGGGTGATACAGGGGGAAGGGAGTGCAGTCAGTCAGGGGTGATACAGCACAAGGGGATGCAGTCAGTCAGGGGTAAACAGGGGAAGGGGACACAGTCAGTCTGGAATGATACAGGGGGAAGGGGACACAGTCAGGCAGGAGTGATACAGGGGGAAGGGGGTGCAGTCAGTCAGGGGTGATACAAGGGGAAGGGTACACAGTCAGGCAGGAGTGATACAGGGGGAAGGGGGCGCAGTCAGTCAATGGTGATACAGGGATTAGGGGATGTAGTCACAGATGATAAAGGTGAAGGGAGTGCAGTTAGTGAGTGGTGATACAAGGGGAGAAGGGGCCTAGTCAATCAGAGGTTATTCAGGTTAAGGGGCTACATTCAGGCAGGGTTTATACAGGGGGAGAGGCTCCATCAGGCAAAGGTTATAGAGGGGAGACAAGACAGTCAGGGGTGATACAGGGGGAGAGGGCGCATTCAGGCAGAATTCATACAGGGGAGAAAGGGCTCAGTCAGTCAAGAGTGATACAGGAGGTGGGGGCTCAGTCAGTTTGTGGTCATATGAGAGAGAGGCTCAGTCAATCCAGGGTGATACAGGGGAGGGGACATAGTCACTAGTCAGGGGTAATTTGGGGAGAGGAGTGATATAAGGGGAGAGGCTCAGTCAGTCAATTTGGACCCCTCCTGGTAGATATTATATATATATATATATATATATAATCTCTCAATAAAAATATAAATATATCTATATATATTGTGAGGTAGCGCGGTCGGCTGCGCAGCAGAAGACACGGGATCCAGGCATCAAGGTTCACAGCACACGGTGTTTAATGTCCAAACAAAAAAGTCCATAACAAAATACATGTGCCTCTCCAGCAGAGGGCTCAGGAAGTTCTGGTCACTTCCCCCACACCCGGCACACCTGCCCTCGTTCCTGTTTCCTTTTAACCCTTCCTTAAGCCTGTAGGGAAACAGCATTAACCCTATAGTGGATTTACTTTCTATCATGGAGTGAGCACAACCTGGGCGAGACATACCGGCCGTCATAGATAACCCCGGTCACAGTCTCACATACCCCCCCCCTCAGTTCAAGCGTGCGGGGTTGAACTCCAGCCATCAAGCACGGGCCGCGGGACAAGGCATCGGCGTTGCCCTGCAACCTACCGGCCCGGTGTTCAACCGTAAACCGGAAGTTCTGCAGAGAAAGGAACCACCGGGTAACCCGGGCATTCCGTTCCTTGGCGGACCTCATCCAGACCAGTGGAGAGTGATCCGTCACCAAGCGAAACTGCCGTCCCAGCAGGTAATAGCGTAGGGACTCCAAGGCCCACTTGATCGCCAGGCACTCCTTCTCCACTACGCTATAATTCCGCTCGGGAGGGGTGAGCTTCCTACTCAAGAAGGTGACGGGGTGTTCCTCCCCCTGAACCACCTGAGACAGCACTGCCCCCAGGCCAACCTCCGAGGCGTCAGTCTGTACTATGAACTCCTTCCGGAAATCAGGGTTGACCAGAACGGGCTGTCCGCACAGGACCCCCTTCAGGGCCCGGAAGGAGTCCTCGGCCTGCGGAGTCCACCGCACCATGACGGACTTCTTGCCTTTGAGAAGGTCCGTCAAGGGGGCTGATAGTCCCGCAAAATCCTTTACAAACCTCCTGTAGTACCCCACGATACCCAGGAAGGCCCTAACCTGCTTCGTGGTCAGGGGTCTAGGCCACTTCTGGATCGCCTCAACCTTGTTAATTTGGGGCTTAATCACTCCTTGGCCTATCACGTAGCCCAAGTAGCGGGCTTCCGTGAGTCCCAATGCACATTTCTTGGGATTGGCTGTCAATCCGGCTGTTCGAAGCGCGTCCACCACCGCTTGTACCTGTTCCAAGTGGGTCTGCCAATCGGAGCTGTAAATAATGATGTCATCCAGGTACGCTGATGCATACGCCTGGTGGGGTTCCAGCACTAAGTCCATCAACCTCTGGAACGTGGCCGGAGCGCCATGTAACCCAAAAGGCAAGACAACATAGTGGAAGAGACCCTCCGGCGTAACAAAAGCTGTTTTCTCCTTGGCGGACTCCGTTAGTGGCACCTGCCAGTACCCTTTGGTCAGGTCGAGCGTGGTAAAATATCGCGCCTGTCCCAGCCTATCAATCAGCTCATCCACCCGGGGCATGGGGTAGAGATCGAACTTGGATATTTCGTTCAATCTCCTAAAGTCATTGCAGAACCTTAAGGAGCCATCGGGTTTTGGTATTAGGACAATCGGACTAGCCCATTCACTCCGGGATTTTTCGATGACCCCCAGGCGTAACATTGTCTTTACTTCCTCCGATATGGCTTGTCGTCGAGCCTCCGGCACCCGGTATGACTTCAGGCGTACCTTCAGGTGGGGCTCGGTGACAATATCATGTCGTATCAGACTGGTCCTACCGGGCAGCTCGGAGAAGACATCGGGGTTCTGCTGAACCAACCGTCTGGCCTCTCGCCTCTGTTGCTTGGTGAGGGCTTCTCCAATCCTTACTTCCGGTTCGTCCTCTCCGGAGGTCGCTGGAGCCGGATGTGAACGACCCGAAGAGGAGGGAGGTGGGGAAAAAACAGCCATCAGGCTTTCCCGTTCCTGCCAAGGTTTTAATAGGTTGACATGGTATATTTGTTCAGGTTTCCGCCTACCGGGCTGCAATACTTTATAGTTAACCACCCCTACTCTTTCCTTTATCTCGTAGGGGCCTTGTCACTGAGCCAGGAATTTGCTCTCCGCCGTGGGGATCAATACCAACACCCGATCCCCGGGTTTAAAGGTCCGCACGGTGGCTTGTCTATTGTAGCGGCCGCTTTGCGCGGCCTGAGCCTCCTGTAAGTGCTCCTTCACAATTGGCATGACCGCGCTTATGCGGTTCTGCATACCCAAAATGTGTTCAATCACACTTTTATGGGGGGTGGGCTCTTGTTCCCATGTTTCCTTTGCCAGGTCCAACAATCCCCGGGGATGTCGCCCGTATAACAATTCAAAAGGCGAAAACCCCGTGGATGCCTGTGGCACCTCTCGTATGGCAAACATCAAATAGGGAAGCATCATATCCCAGTCTTTCCCGTCTTTTGAAATCACCCTTCTTAGCATGGTTTTCAGGGTTTTATTGAAACGCTCGACTAAACCGTCCGTTTGCGGATGATACACAGACGTACGCAACTGCTTGATCTGGAGTAGCCGGCATAGCTCTTTGGTCACTTTAGACATGAATGGGGTCCCCTGATCCGTAAGGATCTCCTTGGGCAATCCCACCCGGCAGAACACAGCAAACAACTCCCGAGCTATAAGCTTTGCTGCAGTATGTCTGAGAGGTATCGCCTCGGGATACCGGGTGGCATAGTCAACGATCACTAGGATGTGTTGGTGCCCTCGAGCGGACTTTACGAGGGGCCCCACCAGATCCATCCCTATCCGTTCAAAAGGGACTTCTATAATGGGTAACGGTACCAACGGACTGCGAAAATGGGTCAGGGGTGCAGTAAGCTGACACTCCGGGCAGGTTTCGCAGAACCGTTTTACCTCCCCAAAGACCCCGGGCCAATAGAACCTTTGCAATATTCTCTCCTGCGTTTTCTTGACCCCTAGGTGGCCACTCATCAGGTGTTTATGAGCCAAGTCGAGGACCCGCCGGCGATGCGGCTGGGGCACCACCAACTGTTCTACCCCTACGCCCCGTATTTCATCTACCCGGTAGAGTAAATCCTGCTTAAGAGCGAAATGGGGGTACCTTACCTGGGCACCGGGCAGCTGTGCCACCCCGTCAACTACTGTCACCCGACTCCGGGCATGTATTAACGTAGGGTCCTGGAGTTGGGCTGTCCCAAACGTATCCGGGGACGCCTCCAACTCCGGGATGGGCTCGACCGTCTCAGCCTCTCCTGCCAATACCTCTAGGGGTGACCTATCGGGTTCACACTCTGTCCCTATCATCGTGACCCCTACGGCAGGTGTCCCGGATTCAGGATTGTAGGGCTCAGGTCCCGGACCGACCAATATCTGAGGGGACTTAGGGGGTCCCCTCCATAAAGTCCAAAAATAGGGCAGATCCCTTCCTAGGATCACGTCATAAGGAAGAGTGTTAAGAAGTCCCACCTCATGTTGCACCTGACCGCAAGGTGCTGTGATGGTGACAATCCCCGTGGGATAGTCGTGGCGGTCCCCATGTATGCAAACCACCCCCACAGTGCGTCCTGTGGCCTTTACTTTAGCTCTCAAGGTGGATCGCACAAGGGTCACTAAGCTTCCGGAATCCAACAATCCTGTAACCGGACATCCATTCACCTGTATTTGGCACAAGTGGGGCTCTGTCTCTGGGGAGACCAGGTCAGCGGTACACACCACCTGAGCATACATTGAACCCCGCCGGGTAACCCCACAATCCATGGGCTCCGTGGTGAGTGGACACTGGGCTTCCATATGTCCCACCCGCTGGCACCGCCAACATCTAATAGGGAAGGAAACCCCCTTGACAAGTTGTCGTTTAGGGTACATGGCCTTCCGGACCTCAGGAACGGCGGGCGCGGCCTCAGCCAGGATGGTAGCGGACTCCTGTACCGGTGTCGGCGGTGGGTCCTTGGCCCTAGGCTTGGAGGGGCCGGACCGACGGGCGGTACGCAAAGTCTCAGTGTCCCGTATCAAGTCCTGCGTAGCCACATGCCGCTCTACCAGGGACACTAATTGGTCCAGGGTACTCGGGTCACCCTGTCCTACCCACCGTTGAACGGTGACGGGTAAAGTGCGCACAAAACGATCCACTACTACCCTTTCCACCATTTGCGCCGGGCTCAGAGTGTCAGGCTGCAACCACTTTTTTACAAGATGTAATAAGTCATAGGCCTGGGAGCGTACGGGTTTGGCTTCCTCATAGAACCACTGATTTACCCGCTGAGCCCGTACATAGGTATTCACCCCCAACCGAGCCAGTATTTCGGCTTTCAGGGTCACATAGTCAATGGCGTCCTCGGTACCGAGGTCCAGGTACGCTTTTTGGGGTTCCCCCGTCAGATAGGGTGACAATACCTCAGCCCACTGCGGGGTCGGCAGCTTTTCCCGCTCGGCCACCCGCTCAAACACCGCCAGGAACGCTTCCACATCATCACCCGGGGTCATCTTTTGCAACGCTTGTCTCACCGCTTTCCGGACGCTGCCGTCGTCACCCGGTCCCGGGGTTGTTGCTGCCGGTCCGGCACGGATCGACTTGGCCAGGAGAACCATCTGTTCTTGGTGCCTTTTTTCCTGCAATTGTAAGGCTTGCTGCTGACGTGCATTGGCCTGCTCCATCTGTTCTTGGTGCCTTTTGTCCTGCACTTGCAAGGATTGCTGCTGACGTGCATTGGCCTGCTCCATCTGTTCTTGGTGCATTTTGACCTGCACTTGCAAGGATTGCTGCTGACGTGCATTGGCCTGATCCAACTGTTCTTGGAGTTTTTTTTCCTGCACTTGCAAGGATTGGAGCAGGTGTGCATTGGTTTGTAGCTGCTGTGCATTAGCCTGTTGCTGCTGTGCATTAGCCTGAGCCAAATGCTTTAGTATGTCCTCCATGGCGTCGCCGGGTTTGGGCTGTAGTATAGCCGCTCGAATCCAGGACATGCGCAGCTGGGTCACCAGGGATGGATGCTACACCTCACCGGCTGTCATGCCCGCATTCTCCACCATATGTGAGGTAGCGCGGTCGGCTGCGCAGCAGAAGACACGGGATCCAGGCATCAAGGTTCACAGCACACGGTGTTTAATGTCCAAACAAAAAAGTCCATAACAAAATACATGTGCCTCTCCAGCAGAGGGCTCAGGAAGTTCTGGTCACTTCCCCCACACCCGGCACACCTGCCCTCGTTCCTGTTTCCTTTTAACCCTTCCTTAAGCCTGTAGGGAAACAGCATTAACCCTATAGTGGATTTACTTTCTATCATGGAGTGAGCACAACCTGGGCGAGACATACCGGCCGTCATAGATAACCCCGGTCACAGTCTCACAATATATATAAATATACAGTATATATATCCCCCTCCTGGAATATATGTCCACACCCTGGGCCGCTTCTGGTATATATGTCCCACTCCTGCTATAAATGTGCCTATCCTGGTTTATTTGTCCCCTTCCTGGTATATGTCCTCCTACTGGTATATATGTCCCCCACTTGGTATATATCCCCCTCCCAGTATATATGCACCCATCCTGCTATATATGTCCCATTCCTGCTCTATATCTCCCCCTCCTTGGTCCCTCCTGGTACAAATGTCCGCCTTTTGGGCCCCTCCTGGTATATATGTCCTCTCCTGGGCTCTTCCTGGTATATATGTCTGCATCAAAAAGGGTATCACAATATGGGGGAACCCTATGTCAGTTTATTTATTTATTTTTACACCACTATAGGGATGCAGACAGCGTGTGCGATGCCAACCAATCACAGACGCTGTCACACAGGGTGGGTGCGAGGTCTGACTGCAACCAATCACAAATGCCAGGACTGACAATGGGCGGGGGAACCAGTGAATATGTATGAGGGTTAAAGAGCAGACCCCGAAGCAGTGTTACAGCCATGTGGGTGACTCAGTAAGTATAACTGTCCTGTACTAATCCCCTTAGCCCTTTTTACCACCATTTTACAGCACAATATTTAGGTCCCCATAAACTTATATGGGGTTCAAGTCCAGTCCTACCAAACCCGAGTATCTGTGGGTTCGCCCATCTCTATTCATGTGTGCTAGAGTGTCGTTTTTGCATGGAAAGGTTATTTCATTAGTCTAGTAGAACCATAAGGCACAGTGCCCGCACTGTGTAGTTTTGACGCGTATTTTCAGAAATCTGTAGCAAAATCTGCATGTCCATTGTGAAGTCGGCAAAGTCTATGAGAATTCAGAAGTGCTGTGCCCACGTTGCTTATTTTTCCCTTGCGTATTTGGTGCAGATTTGGTGCAGAAAAAAAGAAATCTGCACCAAATACGCAAGGGAAAAATACTCAACGTGGGCACAGCACTTCTGAATTCTCATAGACTTTGCTGGCTTCACAATGGACATGCAGCTTTTGCTGCAGATTTCTGAAAATCTGCGTGAAAATCTGCATTAAAATACGCAGCGTGGGCACAGGGCCTAATGGTAACACCAGAACTATTATTGACCAAGGAAAAAAACCCCTTAAAAATACATTTTATTAAATCCAAGTTAAAACAATCCCTAGACAAACACACATAAACAAGACAGACAATCCCAAATTTGCCAAGGTCCAGTGGGACCCCTCTGTAAACCTAACAGAAAGGAGCAGGCAAATAAATGGGGTAAGTCAGAATGTCCCCATTGAACAATTAGTTAATGCTGTATCTTGATAAATCCAATATTGTGAAGGAGTACCAGAGAAGATAATAATGGTGCAACCAGGGTATGGCCCAAATTCCCTACAAAGGCCCTGCCTAACCGCGGAGGTTGGCACCCTAAACCTGGACGCTATGGCGCCCCCGCTCACCGATGACTCACCCTTCTTTCCCTCTAAACTGTAAAGCACCCTTAACTCTGAGACTGCAGAAATAACTAACTGTTACTTTATATGCTCCTCCATATTGATATTGCAACACCAAAAATGATAAATTGGGAAATTATGAAAATCCCAGGACTGATAGACATGTTAATGTTATGCAAATGATGAAAAAATGAAAACAAACTTTTCCAAACATCTAAATTTATTAATTTTATAGTATGAGCACAACGAGCAAAAACACAATTACTTACATGCTTTGACATGCTATCAATGAGTTTAGTAATGGTTGTCTGAGGAATGTTCCACACTTGGGCATGCGAATCATCAAGACCTACTGCTGGCAGCTTCCTTTAGTATTGCAGACCAATGACACCCCAGATGTGCTTGGTGGGAGACAAGTCCAGAGACAATGCAGGCCAATGTAGCACACTAAGCAAGAAAGATTGCTCATACCGTGTTTTTCCAAAAATATGACCTCCCCCAAAAATAAGCCCTAGCAGGGATTTTCAGCATTTTCGGAGAAAGGCTTAAATATAAGCCCTCCCCCGAAAATAAGGCTTAGTCGCGGATCAATAATGAAGTGTCCCTGCAGCTAAAAAAGTTAGAGATACTGCAAGATACTTCATTATACACAGCGGCACTCGGCAATTACACTCATCCGACACTGAGCGTCAGGACCTGCAGTGATCACACACCCGCATACATCAGCTCTCTCACACACACACACAGTCAGATCTCACACACAAACATCAATCGCCCCCAGTCAGATTACACACATAATCAGATCGCACACATAATCAGATCGCACACGCAAACATCAAATCACACACACAAACATCGGATCGCACACACATCGGATCGCAGACACACTCACCTTATCCAGCGACACCGATCTCTTCTCACCGGGAGAATCCTGAGAGGCAGTGCAGTGGAGTGCAACGAACAGGACCTGCGGCCGGACACGTGCCTTGCTTCATTCCCTGCTGCCGTAAGTGCTGGATGTGATGTGTGTGTGTGTGTGTGTGTGATCTGCTGTGTGTGTCTGCAATCGGCTGTGTGTGTGCCTGCAATCGGCTGTGTTTTTCTGCGATTGGCTGTGTGTGCCTGTGATCGGATGTGTGTATCTGTGATCGGCTGTGTGTGCCTGTGATCGGATGTGTGTATCTGTGATCAGCTGTGTGTGTATCTGTGATCGGCTGTGTGTGCCTGCGATCGGCTGTGTGTATCTGTGATGGCTGTGTGTGCCTGCTATCTGCTGTGTGTGATCTGCTGTGTATATCTGCGATCGGATGTGTGTGTGTGCCTGCGATCGGATGTGTGTATCTGTGATCGGCTGTGTGTGCCTGCGATCTGCTGTGTGTGCCTGCGATCTGCTGTGTGTGATCTTCTGTGTATAGCTGCGATCTGCTGTGTGTGATCTGCTGTGTGTGTGTGTGATCTGCTGTGTGTGTGATCTGCTGTGTGTGCCTACGATCTGCTGTGTGTGTCAGCTAGCAGCAGGGTAGGACAGCGTGCAGCACCGACCGGATATCACAGGAGGACCTGGGAACCACGCAGACGTCCTGGTCTGGTGAGTATGAGTCTCCTGGGAAATGGGGGGGTCTGCTTTTTTGGGGGGTAAACTTACCCCCAACCGTGTTTCTCCAAGAATAAGACCTCCCCCAAAAATAATCCCTAATGCTTTTTTGGGGGGCAAAAAAAATATAAGACAGTGTCTTATTTTTGGAAAAACACGGTAGTATGAGCAACATGTGGCCTGGCATGTTTTGTTGAAAAACAACTCCTGTTTGGATGTCATTGGTTGGCAATTTACAAAGGGAGCTTCCAGTAGCGGATCTTGATAAATTGTGTGCCCAAGTGCATTCAGCTCTATAAAACATTCCACAGACAACTATCAATAACCATATTGATAGCAGCTAATGTGTGTAAGTGCATGTATTTCTGAGCAAATTAAATCAAGAGGTTTTGGAAATTTTGTTTCCATTTTCTCATTTTTTTTTTATCATTAACATGTTTGTCTATCCTGTGATTTCCATAATGCCTCGACTTTACCTTTTTGGTGTTGCACTTTCAATGTTGAGCATAAATTTACCTGAGTGGCTTATGTAATGAAGTGCGATCTTTTTGTTTACCTTGCTCACATACTGGTTCTATATTCCCATTTTATCATGGTCACAATCATCCTCACTAGTCTTGATAGATTACCTTCAGACAAAGTGAAGTAAAACTTCAGTCTTCATGCCCATGGCTATCTGCAAAAGGAGGTAAAAATTCAGCTCAAGCTTCCTAAATTTCCATGACATGATGTGTATGCAGTTACATTTTCAGTGCAAAATCCAGAGTAGCTTTTGGGCTAATTGCAACTCTTCATTCAACACTTTTCACTTTTGGAACCATTTCATAAACATGCTAATCACCATAATCTCAAGGACTATTTTTAGTACTATATAACACATTTTTGCCCTGCTCAGAATTCAGCAATATGGAAAAAAGACATAGTACATGAATTGCTTTTTCATGAGGCATACAAGATTTCATGCATGTGAAAATGTAAGATAGACAAGTTGCTGTCAAGCTACTGTGCCTGTAGGTAGTTAGGACCTGAATATATATATGCAAAGCGTAAAAAGTCTCATAATCGGCCCCAGAATTGTCATATATTAATAACTATAATGAAAACTTACTTTAAAGCAGTTTCATTGAATCATAGTTTGGTGTTAAATTCTGTACCTATTTATTGGCTATCATGGAAATGAGCTTTAAGGGGGTGTCCCATGAACAAAGTTCATTGTAAGCAATAGATCTTATAATAATAATAATTTTCACAATTCGATGTATTTAATAAAAAATGTCCACGGGCTGAGATAATCTTATATACAGTATAGGAATTAGCATTCAGAGGCTAAAATTTAACTTTTAATCTATTCCATTAAAATTTAGATTAAAATATGTATTAACCCAAAGTTCTTTGGATTGCTGTCATTAATACAACACTCACATTTCCAGAGAACCTATGACATAACAAAACAAGCAAAAAAAACACAAAAAACACAAAACAAATTGAGTAAGATGATTATCACTCCAATAAAGACAGTGGTCCAATATGAGTATCTAAAAAATCATCAAAAAAACTCAATATAATAAACAATTAGTGCACGGTGATCCTCAAAGAGGAATTTACCAATTCAAATTTTATGGAATGAGTTAGGAATGATCTCACCCATTCTTGCAGCTTGGGGTACACAAGACTTCCTCTATATGGGTCCACACAGCATCGGCTGGCCCTATACTGACCCTAGAAGATCTTCATAACGTCTGACACCCCAAAGCTTCTGCTCTTACAAGAACAGACCACATCTAGTCCTCTCTTATGCCCCTACAATGTTCCTGGCCCTCGTCCCGACGCGTTTCATCACTTCCGACTCATCAGGGGACTTCAGTATTGCATTAGAGGTAAAAGGTCCTACACCCAGACTCACATAGGAGCTGAGGCAGGCATGAAAGAGAGTATATAAACATAGCAGAGCCAATCATAAAATGCACTTAATCAGAAACTCACCAATGGCCAGTTTCATCCCCAGGTGTTTATGTTCAGTCATCATCATCACTCTCCAAATATGTAAAGCCACGCTATATAGAAGCACATGGTGGCTAAATGCAGCGTGCGTTCCAAAGTGAAACATGTATATCCGGTGTGTAAATCACATCCGGGATCATTCCGGGTGTATATCAAAGAAAACCAATCAGGGAACGCTATAACAGCGCGCCTATCAGCAAATACAATCCCTCCAGACGTAGGTACTGGGGGCGTGTTTACCCCCGAATAGGGCAAGTCCTAGAACTACCAAGGCAGACCCCTTGGACATACTGCGCAGGCTCCCCTTGTGGAACGCATACATGCGCGCTCCACACAGAGGGCACCGAGTGCATAAGGCACGTCACATCCGGTCTCCCTAGGCAGGCGCGTCACCAAAGGCATCGCACATGTCCAGGACCTATCACAATTAGGGGCGTATTCACTGCTGAGTGACGTATCTCACAGGGAAGCATCTCTCAGACGCTCCGTGCAAATCCCTGTATGGAACACATAAACATGCGCTCCACATCATATAAAGGGATATTCCATGCCGGACGCTATCAGAATCAACCTCCGTAGATAACCATATCGTTAAGTCACTGTGTGTATCAAGCACAACACAGTGTGCTGCGCAGTTTCTACAATAGAGGATATCCCTAAAATAACATCACTAATGGATGCTAACATGCATCCATTTGGTCTCATATACATCCAAAATACGTATACTGTGCATATTCTAACATGGGAACGCCTACTCCTTCAACGTCCTCCCCTCAATGTCATAGCACGAAGGGAGGGAAAGGACGTCACCAATGACTGTTAAAGGAGCATCTCTCCTATATGCACGTCAATGGACTCATGCTACCAATTCTAGGAGGGCTCCAAAAATATATTACACAGGACGTTATGTATAATGTATAACCATGTTCTACTGGACTGGAGAGGTTATTATGATGTAATTAATTAAATATGTGACTGACCATAGGGGTGGTGGGAGGGGGGGGTGTGCTGTGACATCTATGTGTTACAATTGACTTTAGCTGTACATCAATCATATAGTTCAATCAAGGCCCAAGTATAACAGTGGCATATAGATTGGGTTCTAGATAGGGAGACGGAACAACACCATCAATCCCGAACCATAAGGGTTACAAAATCATTAATCATTATTACAAGGCTATCTTTGGCAGTTGTCCAACTGGACCTATATGAAACTGGCGAATTGCAAATGTTCATTTAATCCTTGCGGAGATAAGGTACCCAAGGTAAAAATCCATTTAGTCTCTCTTTGAAGTACTTTTTGGTCCCAATTTCCTCCCCTTTTGGGCTTTGGGATCAGATCAATGCCAACAAAACGTATCACTGAGGGGTCACCGCCATGTTTGGCCCAGACATGTCTGGCCAAAGATTTGTCTCTCTGGTGCTCAATGTCACCAAGGTGATCCCCTATTCGGCGTCTGAATTCACGAATGGTTTTACCCACGTATTCAAGTCCGCAGGAACATGTGGCCTTATATATCACTCCCTGGGAACGACAATTGATGAAGTGGCGGATTTCAAAAGTTCTGTTGAGGACATTGCTCCTAAAGTTTTTTTCTATCTCTAAAAAGGGGCATGCAATACACTTGGAGCATTTATAACACCCTTTAATTTCTCTAGATAGCCAGTTTGTTTCATGGCTCCTTTCAAAATGGCTATGTACTAGCCTATCGCCCAGGGATTTCCCTTTTTTGTAGGTAATTAACGGTCGGCGAGAGAGTGAAGGGCCTACATCTCTGTCCATCAACAGTACAGGCCAATGTCGTTCAAGGATCTTGCGAACCTCCGTGGCTCCATTATCAAAAGTAGTAATAAATCGTATGATATTCTCCTCTTTGATTGGTTTCTGTCGATTAGCTAACAGTTCTGCTCGGGGGATGTTCTTGGCCTCATGATATGCTTTTTTTAGGATCTCCTTGGGGTAACCTCTTTCTTTGAATTTGTCGCGGAGTGTCCTTGACTGTATCTCAAATACACGTTTGTCAGTGCAGTTCCTCCGCAACCGAAGGTATTGACCTTTTGGAATTCCTCTCCTCAGGTGGAAGGGATGGCTGCTTTCCCACCTGAGGAGGGAATTCGTGGCGGTAGGCTTATAGTATGTTGATGTGGAGATTTCGCCTATGCCATTTTTTTGGATGAGAATATCAAGGAAGGGGAGAGTTTCTTCCTCTATGACATATGTAAATCTGAGGTTGATATCATTCTGATTTAGACCCGCTACATAGTTAATCAATTCTCCTCTTGGTCCATTCCATACAATCAGAATGTCATCTATGTAGCGGGTCCATACATCAAATTTACATGTCATTTCTCTTTCCTCCTCCACAAAGATCCGTGTCTCCTCCCACCAACCGAGGAATAAATTTGCATATGTGGGAGCACAAGGGCTCCCCATAGCGGTACCCCTGAGTTGGTGGTGGATCCGCCCATCAAAAACAAACACATTCCTCCTCAAACAAAAATCCAGGAGTTTAAGAATGAATCTGTTATGATTAGAAAATTGACAACCCCGTGAGTTCAAAAAATACTGCACTGCCTCTAAACCTCTAGCATGGGGTATCGAGGAATAGATGGCCTCCACATCAATACTTCCAAGGAGGGCCCCTTCACTGACTGAAATACCCTCTAGTTTCCGTAAGAGGTCAGGGGTGTCCTTCACATATGAAGGCAGGGCTGTTACAAATGGTTTAAGGATCCTATCAAGGTAGATGCCACAATTCTGGGTTAAGCTATTGATCCCAGATACAATAGGCCTTCCTTTTAGTGGGTGAAGACCCTTATGTATTTTAGGAAGGCAGTAAAAAGTTGCCATCACTGCCTCCCTTTGATACATGAACTGATATTCGGTTTTATCAATTACCTGGGTCTGAATGCCCTCATCCAAGATGTCTCTCAGTTCTTCCAGGTATAGGTTAAGCGGGTTTGAAGAGAGTTTCTCATATCCAGTTTCATCATTTAAGATGTTTTTACACATCTCCACGTATTGGTCAACATCCATGACAGCCACATTGCCTCCCTTGTCACAGGGTTTAATGACAATGTGGCTGTCACGTTCTAAACTTCTCAATGTCTCCATCTCAGCCCTTGACAGGTTATATTGTATATGACAGGAAGACTGTGAGACATTGCAAAGTTCCCGAGTTACCAGTTCTTCAAAAATATCAATGGCCGATAGATCACCCACAGGGGGAGGAAATTTTGTGCTCTTGCACTTAAGGTCAGTAAACGGTCCCTGACCATGAAGATTAGGATCAGCAGCACCTATACTATCCAACAGTCTAATATCAGGTAAGAGATCCGTAGGAATATCCAATTCCTGGCATAGTTTTGCATCCTGTCGTAAATAATGTTTCTTCCTTTTTTATTTTACGTAAGAACAGATTTAAGTCCTTTACAGATTCAAATGTGTCAAAGTTTGAAGTAGGCACAAAAGAGAGACCTTTTTTAAGCAAATCCATCTCAGCAGAACTCAAAACCTTTTTTGATAAATTAATAACCTGAATGTTAGAGGTTACTTTGGGAATTGCTGAAACCGGCTCCTGAGGGGGTATGGTTCTAAAAAAGGATTAGGTGATACGTTGCCTGTCCTTTCTCTAGATCTTTGACCCTTCCTTCCCCTTCCTCTGCCACCGTTTCTACCATTTCTTTGTCGTCTATGGCCTTCACCGTCTGAAAAATCAGTATCTGTGGATGACGGTTCAACCTCAGTTATTTGGCCACCAATCTGATTTACAGTTAATTGGTATGCCCGATTATCCTTGAAATCGGCAAAATCTCTCAAATATTGTTTGTGCTTTCTCTCTTTCAATCTGTATTGAAAACGTTCTAATTCATCTTTTAGTTTATTCTCTTTAGTGACAAAATCCGGTTCACCTGAAAACTTTTTGGTAGTGTCTATACTTTCCTTTAATTTGTCGTCCAAAAGGGAGAGAGTCGCCTGTTCCTCAGTAAGCATTAATTGCATCAGGCGCATAGAGCTGTTGGTCGCTTCCCTCTCCCAGTTGGTCACAAAATCTGGGTTTCTATACCTTGATCCTGCTGTAAGATGGATCCTAAGGCCTCGTGGGACAATGGCAGCCTTTATATAGCTCTCCAGGCTTTTAACCTCCCACCATGAAACTATTTGATCTTTATATACTTGTGTCAATTCCTTGAATGCCGCTCCATAGGAGGGAGTATATTTCTTTTGGACAAAACCTTGATCAGAGAATACTTGCTGTGCTTCAACCAACCATTCATTTGTATTTAGTCCAGTGGACAAAAAACCTGCCATACCTAGTGTAGTTATATATCAAAACAGCAGCTCCTGATGTAGGAGAATAGGCCTCTTCAAATTAGAGAAATTAGCATTCAGAGGCTAAAATTTAACTTTTAATCTATTCCATTAAAATTTAGATTAAAATATGTATTAACCCAAAGTTCTCTGGATTGCTGTCATTAATACAACACTCACATTTCCAGAGAACCTATGACATAACAAAACAAGCAAAAAAAAACACAAAAAACACAAAACAAATTGAGTAAGATGATTATCACTCCAATAGGGACAGTGGTCCAATATGAGTATCTAAAAAATCATCAAAAAAACTCAATATAATAAACAATTAGTGCACGGTGATCCTCAAAGAGGAATTTACCAATTCAAATTTTATGGAATAAGTTAGGAATGATCTCACCCATTCTTGCAGCTTGGGGTACACAAGACTTCCTCTATATGGGTCCACACAGCATCGGCTGGTCCTATACTGACCCTAGAAGATCTTCATAACGTCTGACACCCCAAAGCTTCTGCTCTTACAAGAACAGACCACATCTAGTCCTCTCTTATGCCCCTACAATGTTCCTGGCCCTCGTCCCGACGCGTTTCATCACTTCCGACTCATCAGGGGACTTCAGTATTGCATTAGAGGTAAAAGGTCCTACACCCAGACTCACATAGGAGCTGAGGCAGGCATGAAAGAGAGTATATAAACATAGCAGAGCCAATCATAAAATGCACTTAATCAGAAACTCACCAGTGGCCAGTTTCATCCCCAGGTGTTTATGTTCAGTCATCATCATCACTCTCCAAATATGTAAAGCCACGCTATATAGAAGCACATGGTGGCTAAATGCAGCGTGCGTTCCAAAGTGAAACATGTATATCGGGTGTGTAAATCACATCCGGGATCATTCCGGGTGTATATCAAAGAAAACCAATCAGGGAACGCTATAACGGCGCGCCTATCAGCAAATACAATCCCTCCAGACGTAGGTACTGGGGGCGTGTTTACCCCCGAATAGGGCAAGTCCTAGAACTACCAAGGCAGACCCCTTGGACATACTGCGCAGGCTCCCCTTGTGGAACGCATACATCCGCGCTCCACACAGAGGGCACCGAGTGCATAAGGCACGTCACATATGTCATATGTCATATGATTGATGTACAGCTAAAGTCAATTGTAACACATAGATGTCACAACACCCCCCCCCCCCTCCCACCACCCCTATGGTCAGTCACATATTTAATTAATTACATCATAATAACCTCTCCAGTCCAGTAGAACATGGTTATACATTATACATAACGTCCTGTGTAATATATTTTTGGAGCCCTCCTAGATTTGGTAGCATGAGTCCATTGACGTGCATATAGGAGAGATGCTCCTTTAACAGTCATTGGTGACGTCCTTTCCCTCCCTTCGTGCTATGACATTGAGGGGAGGACGTTGAAGGAGTAGGCGTTCCCATGTTAGAATATGCACAGTATACGTATTTTGGATGTATATGAGACCAAATGGATGCATGTTAGCATCCATTAGTGATGTTATTTTAGGGATATCCTCTATTGTAGAAACTGCGCAGCACACTGTGTTGTGCTTGATACACACAGTGACTTAACGATATGGTTATCTACGGAGGTTGATTCTGATAGCGTCCGGCATGGAATATCCCTTTATATGATGTGGAGCGCATGTTTATGTGTTCCATACAGGGATTTGCACGGAGCGTCTGAGAGATGCTTCCCTGTGAGATACGTCACTCAGCAGTGAATACGCCCCTAATTGTGATAGGTCCTGGACATGTGCGATGCCTTTGGTGACGCGCCTGCCTAGGGAGACCGGATGTGACGTGCCTTATGCACTCGGTGCCCTCTGTGTGGAGCGCGGATGTATGCGTTCCACAAGGGGAGCCTGCGCAGTATGTCCAAGGGGTCTGCCTTGGTAGTTCTAGGACTTGCCCTATTCGGGGGTAAACACGCCCCCAGTACCTACGTCTGGAGGGATTGTATTTGCTGATAGGCGCGTCGTTATAGCGTTCCCTGATTGGTTTTCTTTGATATACACCCGGAATGATCCCGGATGTGATTTACACACCGGATATACATGTTTCACTTTGGAACGCACGCTGCATTTAGCCACCATGTGCTTCTATATAGCGTGGCTTTACATATTTGGAGAGTGATGATGATGACTGAACATAAACACCTGGGGATGAAACTGGCCATTGGTGAGTTTCTGATTAAGTGCATTTTATGATTGGCTCTGCTATGTTTATATACTCTCTTTCATGCCTGCCTCAGCTCCTATGTGAGTCTGGGTGTAGGACCTTTTACCTCTAATGCAATACTGAAGTCCCCTGATGAGTCGGAAGTGATGAAACGCGTCGGGACGAGGGCCAGGAACATTGTAGGGGCATAAGAGAGGACTAGATGTGGTCTGTTCTTGTAAGAGCAGAAGCTTTGGGGTGTCAGACGTTATGAAGATCTTCTAGGGTCAGTATAGGGCCAGCCGATGCTGTGTGGACCCATATAGAGGAAGTCTTGTGTACCCCAAGCTGCAAGAATGGGTGAGATCATTCCTAACTCATTGCATAAAATTTGAATTGGTAAATTCCTCTTTGAGGATCACCGTGCACTAATTGTTTATTATATTGAGTTTTTTTGATGATTTTTTAGATACTCATATTGGACCACTGTCCCTATTGGAGTGATAATCATCTTACTCAATTTGTTTTGTGTTTTTTGTGTTTTTTTTGCTTGTTTTGTTATGTCATAGGTTCTCTGGAAATGTGAGTGTTGTATTAATGACAGCAATCCAGAGAACTTTGGGTTAATACATATTTTAATCTAAATTTTAATGGAATAGATTAAAAGTTAAATTTTAGCCTCTGAATGCTAATTCCTCTAATTTGAAGAGGCCTATTCTCCTACATCAGGAGCTGCTGTTTTGATATATAACTACACTAGGTATGGCAGGTTTTTTGTCCACTGGACTAAATACAAATGAATGGTTGGTTGAAGCACAGCAAGTATTCTCTGATCAAGGTTTTGTCCAAAAGAAATATACTCCCTCCTATGGAGCGGCATTCAAGGAATTGACACAAGTATATAAAGATCAAATAGTTTCATGGTGGGAGGTTAAAAGCCTGGAGAGCTATATAAAGGCTGCCATTGTCCCACGAGGCCTTAGGATCCATCTTACAGCAGGATCAAGGTATAGAAACCCAGATTTTATGACCAACTGGGAGAGGGAAGCGACCAACAGCTCTATGCGCCTGATGCAATTAATGCTTACTGAGGAACAGGCGACTCTCTCCCTTTTGGACGACAAATTAAAGGAAAGTATAGACACTACCAAAAAGTTTTCAGGTGAACCGGATTTTGTCACTAAAGAGAATAAACTAAAAGATGAATTAGAACGTTTTCAATACAGATTGAAAGAGAGAAAGCACAAACAATATTTGAGAGATTTTGCCGATTTCAAGGATAATCGGGCATACCAATTAACTGTAAATCAGATTGGTGGCCAAATAACTGAGGTTGAACCGTCATCCACAGATACTGATTTTTCAGACGGTGAAGGCCATAGACGACAAAGAAATGGTAGAAACAGGGGCAGAGGAAGGGGAAGGAAGGGTCAAAGATCTAGAGAAAGGACAGGCAACGTATCACCTAATCCTTTTTTAGAACCATACCCCCTCAGGAGCCGGTTTCAGCAATTCCCAAAGTAACCTCTAACATTCAGGTTATTAATTTATCAAAAAAGGTTTTGAGTTCTGCTGAGATGGATTTGCTTAAAAAAGGTCTCTCTTTTGTGCCTACTTCAAACTTTGACACATTTGAATCTGTAAAGGACTTAAATCTGTTCTTACGTAAAATAAGATGGAAGAAACATTATTTACGACAGGATGCGAAACTATGCCAGGAATTGGATATTCCTACGGATCTCTTACCTGATATTAGACTGTTGGATAGTATAGGTGCTGCTGATCCTAATCTTCATGGTCAGGGACCTTTTACTGACCTTAAGTGCAAGAGCACAAAATTTCCTCCCCCTGTGGGTGATCAATCGGCCATTGATATTTTTGAGGAACTGGTAACTCGGGAACTTTGCAATGTCTCACAGTCTTCCTGTCATATACAAAATAACCTGTCAAGGGCTGAGATGGAGACATTGAGAAGTTTAGAACGTGACAGCCACATTGCCTCCCTTGTCACAGGGTTTAATGACAATGTGGCTGTCATGGATGTTGACCAATACGTGGAGATGTGTAAAAACATCTTAAATGATGAAACTGGATATGAGAAACTCTCTTCAAACCCGCTTAAGCTATACCTGGAAGAACTGAGAGACATCTTGGATGAGGGCATTCAGACCCAGGTAATTGATAAAACCGAATATGAGTTCATGTATCAAAGGGAGGCAGTGATGGCAACTTTTTACTGCCTTCCTAAAATACATAAGGGTCTTCACCCACTAAAAGGAAGGCCTATTGTATCTGGGATCAATAGCTTAACCCAGAATTGTGGCATCTACCTTGATAGAATCCTTAAACCATTTGTAACAGCCCTGCCTTCATATGTGAAGGACACCCCTGACCTCTTACGGAAACTAGAGGGTATTTCAGTCAGTGAAGGGGCCCTCCTTGGAAGTATTGATGTGGAGGCCCTCTATTCCTCGATACCCCATGCTAGAGGTTTAGAGGCAGTGCAGTATTTTTTGAACTCACGGGGTTGTCAATTTTCTAATCATAATAGATTCATTCTTAAACTCCTGGATTTTTGTTTGAGGAGGAATGTGTTTGTTTTTGATGGGCGGATCCACCACCAACTCAGGGGTACCGCTATGGGGAGCCCTTGTGCTCCCACATATGCAAATTTATTCCTCGGTTGGTGGGAGGAGACACGGATCTTTGTGGAGGAGGAAAGAGAGATGACATGTAAATTTGATGTATGGACCCGCTACATAGATGACATTCTGATTGTATGGAATGGACCAAGAGGAGAATTGATTAACTATGTAGCGGGTCTAAATCAGAATGACATCAACCTCAGATTTACATATGTCATAGAGGAAGAAACTCTCCCCTTCCTTGATATTCTCATCCAAAAAAATGGCATAGGCGAAATCTCCACATCAACATACTATAAGCCTACCGCCACGAATTCCCTCCTCAGGTGGGAAAGCAGCCATCCCTTCCACCTGAGGAGAGGAATTCCAAAAGGTCAATACCTTCGGTTGCGGAGGAACTGCACTGACAAACGTGTATTTGAGATACAGTCAAGGACACTCCGCGACAAATTCAAAGAAAGAGGTTACCCCAAGGAGATCCTAAAAAAAGCATATCATGAGGCCAAGAACATCCCCCGAGCAGAACTGTTAGCTAATCGACAGAAACCAATCAAAGAGGAGAATATCACACGATTTATTACTACTTTTGATAATGGAGCCACGGAGGTTCGCAAGATCCTTGAACGACATTGGCCTGTACTGTAGATGGACAGAGATGTAGGCCCTTCACTCTCTCGCCGACCGTTAATTACCTACAAAAAAGGGAAATCCCTCGGCGATAGGCTAGTACATAGCCATTTTGAAAGGAGCCATGAAACAAACTGGCTATCTAGAGAAATTAAAGGGTGTTATAAATGCTCCAAGTGTATTGCATGCCCCTTTTTAGAGATAGAAAAAAACTTTAGGAGCAATGTCCTCAACAGAACTTTTGAAATCCGCCACTTCATCAATTGTCGTTCCCAGGGAGTGATATATAAGGCCACATGTTCCTGCGGACTTGAATACGTGGGTAAAACCATTCGTGAATTCAGACGCCGAATAGGGGATCACCTTGGTGACATTGAGCACCAGAGAGACAAACCTTTGGCCAGACATGTCTGGGCCAAACATGGCGGTGACCCCTCAGTGATACGTTTTGTTGGCATTGATCTGATCCCAAAGCCCAAAAGGGGAGGAAATTGGGACCAAAAAGTACTTCAAAGAGAGACTAAATGGATTTTTAACTTGGGTACCTTATCTCCGCAAGGATTAAATGAACATTTGCAATTCGCCAGTTTCATATAGGTCCAGTTGGACAACTGCCAAAGATAGCCTTGTAATAATGATTAATGATTTTGTAACCCTTATGGTTCGGGATTGATGGTGTTGTTCCGTCTCCCTATCTAGAACCCAATCTATATGCCACTGTTATACTTGGGCCTTGATTGAACTATATGATTGATGTACAGCTAAAGTCAATTGTAACACATAGATGTCACAGCACACCCCCCCCCCTCCCACCACCCCTATGGTCAGTCACATATTTAATTAATTACATCATAATAACCTCTCCAGTCCAGTAGAACATGGTTATACATTATACATAACGTCCTGTGTAATATATTTTTGGAGCCCTCCTAGAATTGGTAGCATGAGTCCATTGACGTGCATATAGGAGAGATGCTCCTTTAACAGTCATTGGTGACGTCCTTTCCCTCCCTTCGTGCTATGACATTGAGGGGAGGACGTTGAAGGAGTAGGCGTTCCCATGTTAGAATATGCACAGTATACGTATTTTGGATGTATATGAGACCAAATGGATGCATGTTAGCATCCATTAGTGATGTTATTTTAGGGATATCCTCTATTGTAGAAACTGCGCAGCACACTGTGTTGTGCTTGATACACACAGTGACTTAACGATATGGTTATCTACGGAGGTTGATTCTGATAGCGTCCGGCATGGAATATCCCTTTATATGATGTGGAGCGCATGTTTATGTGTTCCATACAGGGATTTGCACGGAGCGTCTGAGAGATGCTTCCCTGTGAGATACGTCACTCAGCAGTGAATACGCCCCTAATTGTGATAGGTCCTGGACATGTGCGATGCCTTTGGTGACGCGCCTGCCTAGGGAGACCGGATGTGACGTGCCTTATGCACTCGGTGCCCTCTGTGTGGAGCGCGGATGTATGCGTTCCACAAGGGGAGCCTGCGCAGTATGTCCAAGGGGTCTGCCTTGGTAGTTCTAGGACTTGCCCTATTCGGGGGTAAACACGCCCCCAGTACCTACGTCTGGAGGGATTGTATTTGCTGATAGGCGCGCCGTTATAGCGTTCCCTGATTGGTTTTCTTTGATATACACCCGGAATGATCCCGGATGTGATTTACACACCAGATATACATGTTTCACTTTGGAACGCACGCTGCATTTAGCCACCATGTGCTTCTATATAGCGTGGCTTTACATATTTGGAGAGTGATGATGATGACTGAACATAAACACCTGGGGATGAAACTGGCCATTGGTGAGTTTCTGATTAAGTGCATTTTATGATTGGCTCTGCTATGTTTATATACTCTCTTTCATGCCTGCCTCAGCTCCTATGTGAGTCTGGGTGTAGGACCTTTTACCTCTAATGCAATACTGAAGTCCCTTGATGAGTCGGAAGTGATGAAACGCGTCGGGACGAGGGCCAGGAACATTGTAGGGGCATAAGAGAGGACTAGATGTGGTCTGTTCTTGTAAGAGCAGAAGCTTTGGGGTGTCAGACGTTATGAAGATCTTCTAGGGTCAGTATAGGGCCAGCCGATGCTGTGTGGACCCATATAGAGGAAGTCTTGTGTACCCCAAGCTGCAAGAATGGGTGAGATCATTCCTAACTCATTCCATAAAATTTGAATTGGTAAATTCCTCTTTGAGGATCACTGTGCACTAATTGTTTATTATATTGAGTTTTTTTGATGATTTTTTAGATACTCATATTGGACCACTGTCCCTATTGGAGTGATAATCATCTTACTCAATTTGTTTTGTGTTTTTTGTGTTTTTTTTGCTTGTTTTGTTATGTCATAGGTTCTCTGGAAATGTGAGTGTTGTATTAATGACAGCAATCCAGAGAACTTTGGGTTAATACATATTTTAATCTAAATTTTAATGGAATAGATTAAAAGTTAAATTTTAGCCTCTGAATGCTAATTCCTCTAATTTGAAGAGGCCTATTCTCCTACATCAGGAGCTGCTGTTTTGTTATATACAGTATATCACAAAAATGAGCACACCCCTCAGTTTTGTAAATGTTTTATTATATTTTTTTTCTTGGGACAATGAAGATATGACACTTTGATACAATGTAAAGTGTTCAGTGCACAGCTTGTATTAGGCTATGTGCGCACGTTGCGTACTGTCCCTGCAGAAATTTCTGCAGCGATTTGAACAGCACATGCGCGCTTCAAATCGCTGCAGAAACAGTTCGTAATGAAAAAAAAAGCCGATTTCATGCGCTCTGACTGCAGCTCCTCCCATAGACAGAGCGGGACCTGCAGGCAGAGTGCACAAAAGAAGTGACATGTCACTTCTTAGAACACGCGCTTCGGGCAGCAGCTGAAGCGCTGCGCTCTAAGATGCCACGTGCGCACGGCTCCTGCATAATCTTCATAGATAATGCAGGGGACGCAGGACGCATGCAGTTACGCTGCGGTGCTGAACGCAGCGTAACTGCATGCAATTACGCAACGTGCGCACATAGCCTAACAGTGTAAATTTGGTGTGCCCTCTAAATAACTCAAAACACAGCCAGAAATGTCTAAACTGCTGGCAACAAAAATGAGTACTACCCTCATATTTTTGTAAACATTTTATATCTTTTCATGGGATAACACTGAAGATATGACACTTTGATATCATGTAAAGTAGTCAGTGTACAGCTTATATAACAGTGCAAATTTGGTGTACCCTCTAAATAACTCAACACGCAGCCAGAAATGTATAAACTGCTCGCTGCAACAGTGAGTACACCCCTAAGTGAAAATGGCCACATTTTGCCCATTTAGCCATTTTCCCTCCTCTGTGTCATGTGACTCATTAGTGTTACAAGGTCTCAGGTGTGAATGGGGAGCTGTTGTGGTAAATTTGGTGTCATCGCTCACACACTCTCATACTGGTAACTGGAAGTTCAACATGGCATATCATGGCAAAGAATTCTCTAAGGATCTGAAAAAAAGAATTGTTACTCTAAATAAAGGTGGCCTAGGGTATAAGAAGATTGCCAACACCCTGAAACCATAATATAGAGAAGTCACGGCAATTTTGAGTGTGGGTGCTCAAGTAGGATCCAGTCCAGTAACTTTAGAAGAATAGACCGGGCACACCAATTAAGTCAATTAGTATATTATTGTGTGGTACAACAGTAATCCAGGTAAAGATTGGCTTGCTATTGTACTACACACTATATTACCAATAATTTAGCTCAATACAGTGCCCTGTCTATTCTTCTACTACCCTGAATATGAGCTACAGTCAAGCATGATGATGGGAATGTCATGGTTTTGGGCTGCATGAGTGCTGCCAGCTGTGCGGAGCTACAGTTCATTGAGGGAACCATGACTGCCATCATCTACTGTGACATACTGAAGCAGAGCATGATCCCCTCACTTCGTATTCCACATGAATCTCAGCATGCGAGGGTCTGCAGCAAAGTGCGGAGGTGCAGATAAGTGCATAGTTTAAGCATAATCTCATAGTTGTGATAACTGTGTAATTGTTTAATTTCATTAGGGAATTGTGTGTCTGTTTGTCTGTGATACTGTGAAAAAGCAAAAAAATAAGTGTCTTGTGATTTAATTAGTAGTATTAGCGACACCTGTTTCTAGAAACTTCTGGAAGTTTCTGGTAGTTCTTGTGGAACTATATAAACCAGCCAGAACAAGCGAGGTTGCTGAGCGTGCGAGGGTCTACAGCAAAGTGCGGGAGTGCAGATAAGTGCATAGTTTAAGCACAATCTCATAGTTTGACACAAGAACATAGTTAGAGTTTATCCTTATACGTTTCCCATTGGTTTTTTTTTCTCTGCTTTTCTACTTTTTCGGTACTGTTTATCCCCATTAATAGCGGCTCGATGGACAATGCTACCAGGTGTGTATCTTGTCGGATGTATGCATGCCTTGAACAGCCATTCGAGGGTGAATTTGTCTGCACTCAATGCAAGTATGTTGCATATTTGGAAGCCCAGGTAACTAATCTAAATAAGCAGCTTGAAACACTCAGGAGCATTGCAAACCTGGAGAGGAGTTTAGAGCTCACTGAGCTTTCTATGGCTGGGGCCTGTGATATCGAGGAGGGTGGAGATGGGGAAGGTCAGGACCGAGAGGTAAGCTAGCTGGGTAACAGTTAGAAGAAGAGGTAGGGGGAAAAGTGTCAGGGAGCCTAGTCCTGATCTGGCACAACCTAGTAAATATGCCTGTTTGGCTGATATTAGGAATGCAGGCCCAGGACCAGGTTCACTACAGCCAGGACATTGCTCCTAGCAACCAGGAAAACGACTGCTGTAGGAAGGAGGGAAATAGGAGTGCAGCAAAGCCCAGACAGATGTTAGTGGTAGGGGACGCTATAATTAGGAGGACACACAGGGTCATCTGTAGCCGAGAGCGTGAATACTGAACAGTGTGTTGTCTGCCAGGTGCTCGGGTTCGGCATATTGCCGATCGGATAGACAGATTGCTGGGTGGGGCTGGGGAAAACCCAGCGGTCATGGTGCACATTGGTACTAATGACAAAGTTAGAGGCAGGTGGAAGGTCCTTAAAATTATTACAGGGAACTAGGAGAGAAGCTGAAGTCCAGGACCTCCAATGTGGTGTTTTCAGAAATACTACCGGTGCCACGAGCGTCACTAGAAAGACAACAGGAGCTTAGGGAGATAAATACGTGGCTTAGAAATTGGTGCAGGAAGGAAGGGTTCGGGTTCATGGAGAACTGGGACGACTTCTCAGTCGGCTACAGGCTCTACGGTAGGGACGGGCTGCACCTCAATGGGGAGGGTGAAGCTGTGCTGGGGGAGAAAATGGTCAGACGGATGGAGGAGCTTTTAAACTAGGATCTGGGGGAGGGCGGGTAGTGGAGCAAATAAGGGGATAGATAGGGCAGATAGAGACAGTGAGATAGTAGGGGTCAATGAAGGATTAGGGGGGATGGGACATGCAATGAACATAGGGAGGCTAGGAGTAATAAAGGTGTTAATAGTATTAAATGTCTACTGGCTAATGTCTTGCAAACAAAATGAATGAATTGGAGACTCTTATGTCGATCATCGATTATGATGTGGTGGGCATTACGGAAACCTGGCTGGATGAAAGCCATGGCTACGTGACAAACATACAGGTTTATACTACATTCAGGAAGGACAGGAAAGACAAAAAAGGTCTTGGGGTGTGTATATTTATCAAATCTAACCTAAAACCTGTGTTGAATGATGACATTAGGGGGAACTGCAACAATGTAGAGTCAATATGGGTAAATGTACATGGAGAGGGAAATAATGGAAAATTGCTAATTGGAGTTTGCTCTAAGCCTCCTAACATACCTGAACAGGTAGAGGGTGAAATGCTGGAACAAATTGAAAAGGCAGCTAATAATAATCAGGTTTTTATTATGGGAGATTTCAACTATCCAGACATTCAGTGGGACATAGAATCTTCTGGTTGTGCTAAAAGCTGTAAGTTCTTATCCACAATTCAAGACAATTTCCTCTCTCAGATGGTAGAGGAACCGACCAGGGGAGATAATTTGCTAGATTTGGTCCTGTCAAATAGACCGGATACAATTTCAGATCTACAGGTCCGGGAGCACTTGGGCACCAGCGATCATAATATGGTAAGCTTCAACGTAATATTCAATAGAACATTTCAAAGGGGAAATGCTAAAACCTGGAATTTTATGAAAGCTGATTTCAACAAATTAAGGGAAGAGCTAAAATGTGTAGATTGGGATAATGTCATGGTAACTGGGGATACCGAAAATAAATGGGGTAAGTTTAACGATATACTGCTAGAGTCCTGTAAAAAATGTGTACCCTCTGGTAATAAAATGTCCAGGAATAAAAAGAAACCACTTTGGATAAATAAGACAGTACAAAGTATAATAAAACAAAAACAAAGGACGTTTAAAATCTTGATGGCTGAAAATACAGAAATAGCATTTCAGACGTATAAAGATATCAATAGGAAATGTAAAAAAGAAATCAAGCAAGCCAAATTAGCTACTGAAACAAAAATCGCCAATTACATTAAAATAAATCCCAAAATCTTTTATAAATACATTAATGCCAAAAGGAAAATAAAGCATAGTATCGACCCCTTAAAATATAATAACAAATTAGTTATAGAGGACAAACAAAAGACTGAGATATTAAACAAGCACTTCTCATCAGTGTTCACCAAGGAGCAGACTGTTCAAGGGATCATTCAACAAGTGAAAAATCAAAGTTCACCACTCGATATAATTAATTTAACACAAGATGAAGTACGCCTGCGTCTGAGTAATTTTAACATTGAGAAATCCCCCGGGCCAGATGGCATTC
The DNA here is from genome assembly GCF_048569485.1 of Anomaloglossus baeobatrachus. Taxonomy (NCBI): domain Eukaryota; kingdom Metazoa; phylum Chordata; class Amphibia; order Anura; family Aromobatidae; genus Anomaloglossus; species Anomaloglossus baeobatrachus. The sequence continues at coordinate 308,275,045 of NC_134355.1, forward strand.
ACCCACGAATATTGAGGGAATTGGGCTCCGTAATCGACAGACCGCTGTATCTCATCTTTTAGACTCGTTTGTAACAGGGTTGGCGCCTCAGGATTGGAGGATTGCTGATGTGGTACCGATATTTAAGAAAAGTAAGAGGGTAGATCCAGGAAACTACCGTCCAGTAAACCTGACATCAGTAGTATGCAAAGTTTTTGAGGGCATTTTAAGGGATGACATGCAAAAATATATTGTAGAAAATAATATAACTGACAGACAGCATGGATTCATGAAAGATAAGTCATGTCTAACCAACCTGTTGGGGTTCTATATGGGGGTAAGTGCAAACCTGGATATTGGTAATGCAGCTGATGTGATTTATTTGGACTTTGCAAAGGCATTTGATACTGTACCACATAATAGCCTTATAATAAAGCTACAGAAGCAAAAACTAGGGGAAACTATATGCAACTGGGTAAGGAATTGGCTAAAAGATAGGAAACAAAGAGTAGTCATAAATGGTACATTCTCTAAATGGGCTATAGTCAGCAGTGAGGTGCCGCAGGGATCTGTGTTAGGACCAATTATTTTTAATCTCTTTAATGACCTTGTGGATGGGATTGATAGTAAAGTGTCAGTCTTTGCTGATGACACCAAACTATGTAGGATATTAAAAACTAACATTGATAGTACAATATTACAAAAAGATCTGGATAAGATGTCAGAATGGGCAGATACTTGGCAAATGAGATTTAATGTTGATAAATGTAAAGTAATGCACCTAGGACGGAGTAATCCTACAGCTACGTATACATTAAATGGAAGTAAACTCGGGACTCCAGAACAGGAGAAGGACTTGGGTATTCTTATTACAAATAAGCTGAGCAGCAGCTGCTAAAGCAAACAAGGTTTTAGGGTGTATAAAAAGAGAGATTAGATCCCGTGATCCCAACGTATTGCTACCCCTCTGTAAATCACTTGTAAGGCCACATCTGGAATATGGGATCAAGTTTTGGGCTCCACATTTTAAAAGGGACTTTCAGAAGTTTGAGTCAGTTCAAAGGCGGCTAACTAGACTACTACAAGGAATGGAAGGCCTCATATATGATGACAGGTTGAAAAAGTTAGCTATGTTCAGCTTAGAAAAAAGACATCTCACAGGAGATCTCATTTATATGTATAAATACATGTGTGGTCAATATATAGGACTGGCACATGACTTATTTCTTCCAAAGACAATACTAAGGACCAGGGGGCATTGCAAGTGGAAGAAAAGCGATTCCGGCAGCTACATTCTTTACAGTTAGAGCAGTCAGACTACGGAATGCCCTACCACAAAAGGTAGCAATGGCAGATATTATAACAGATTTAAAAAAAGGGCTGGATGATTTCCTCAGTACACACAACATTGTTGGTTATAAGTGACTTAGGGACAAAATGTAGAATTGGTGGAGGAAGGTTGAACTAGATTGACCTAGGTCTTTTTTCAACCTATGTAACTATGTAAGGACCCAATACACACCTGCAACAGGATCCCTGCCTTGCAAAAGGAACTGAAGTTAACCTCTTCACTAGAGATGAGCGAACCAGTCGCGGTTCAGCTCGAGTTCGGTTCGCCGAACATTCGACGAACCGAACTCGAACCGCATAGGAAACAATGGCAGGCAATCACAAACACATAAAAACACCTAGAAAACACCCTCAAAGGTGTCCAAAAGGTGACAAACAACTCACAACACAACACAAACACATGGGAAAGTGACAAGGACATATACTCATGCGAAAACAAAAGAGCAGGACAAGGAAAAAGAGGAGGAGACACAGATATGAGTATATGCAAGGGAACGTCGATGCCATTACTGTGCAACTTGAGCCCTGCTCATTTTAGGCTTCCAATCTGGATAAATTGCCTGAGCTCACCACGTACGCCTTGGGGATCTTGTTGTGTCCCGCAGCCAGCGTTTTCTCGGAACGTGTCCTCAGTGCTGCTGGGGGTGTGCTGACAGCTAAGCACACGCATCTGTCCACTGACAATGTGGACAGACTAACGTTCACCAAGATGAACAAGTCATGGCTCTCAGAGGACTTTTCTTCCCCTGGCTGGGCCAGGGGAGGTGAAAGGCACGCGTATTTTTGAGAGTGCTTCATGCAAAGCCTCTTTTTCATCTTGAAAATGGGAGTCAACTGATGCCAGTCAGAGGGGTGTGTGTGGCCCAATTAGTGGAAACGAGGGAGACTGTGGTTGGAGTCCCCTCGCTTTTGAAAAAAGAACCAAGATGAACAAGTCATGGCTCTCAGAGGACTTTTCTTCCCCTGGCTCATCCAGGGGAGGTGAAAGGCACGCGTATTTTTGAGAGTGCTTCATGCAAAGCATCTTTTTCATCTTGAAAATGGGGGTCAACTGATGCCAGTCAAGTGGGGTGTGTGTGGCCCAATTAGTGGAAACGAGGGAGACTGTGGTTGGAGTCCCCTCGCTTTTGAAAAAAGAACCAAGATGAACAAGTCATGGCTCTCAGAGGACTTTTCTTCCCCTGGCTCAGCCAGGGGAGGTAAAAGGAAAGCGTATTTTTGAGAGTGCTTCATGCAAAGCATCTTTTTCATCTTGAAAATGGGGGTCAACTGATGCCAGTCAAGTGGGGTGTGTGTGGCCCAATTAGTGGAAACAAGGGAGACTGTGGTTGGAGTCCCCTTGCTGTGTTTTACATGCTTTTAGAAGGGCATGACATGGCTTAGAGCTTGACTTTCAGCATCTGCAAACTGTTGGCTACCAAAATGCTTCCTTTCCAACCTTTTTAATCGAGGATTTTCGAGACCTTATGCCCATCGCAGTTCCCCAAGAGCCGATGCACAGGCGCCACTCCTTCTCCAACAAAGGCGTGCACGCGCTACACCAGCATGTCGCACCAAACATCACCGCTTCTTTGAGAAACTGTGTGACAGGGTGCATTTCACCACAGATACTTGGCCCAGTAAAAATGGACAGGGGCGTTACATGTCGCTGACTGGGCAATGGGTTACTATGGGGAGAGATGGAGAAGGGTCTGCTGTACAAGTCTTGCTGTCCCCACGAGTTGTATCAATCCTTCCTCTGTATGTAGAAGTTAATACACTGCTTCTGCCTCCTCAACCTCGTGTGGGTCCTTCACCTCGGCCCAATCCCTGTGTGGTCAGGGCACCCTTCCTTGTAACTGCGCACAAGGAAAACCACACACCTCCATACTATGCTGGCAGCAGAGCTCAATGCCATCATGCGGTCAAATGTTTACTTTGAAATGTATGGGAAATGTGAGTCACACCGCTGAGAAGTTGTGGACGGTTAGCTCTGGAGACCAAGTTTCATCAATGGTTGTCTCCACTCAACCAGCAGCCAGGGAAGGCCGGGTGTGATAATGATGCAAACTTGGGTGCGGCCCTTCGCCGTGACAATGTGACACACGTGCCTTGTGTGGCTCACGTGTTGAATCTAATTCTCCAGCAATTTTTAAAACACCATCCTGGCCTACATGGCCTTGTGCAGCGGGTACGCTCGCTATGTGCTCACTTCCATTGTTCGCACACAGCAGCTCAACAACTTTCGTCGCTCCAGAAGTCTTGAGGTCTGGTGGTTAAACGCCTGAAATGTGATGTTCCGACACGCAGGAATTTGAATCTGCACATGTTGCAGCGTTTGTGGCAGCACCGCTGAACCCTGCTGCAATACGTTATGACATATAGCCTGGCCTAACGTGATCCAGAGGTGGTGCAGATCACGCTGCTGGAGTGGTGTCAGATCAAGGACCTATGCACCCTTCTACACAGTTTACAAATGTCGACGAAGATGTTTAGCACTGGCAATGCCATTCTCAGCGTGACAATTCTGGTCATCTACATGATGGAGCACACTGTAAGCATTATTCGGAGTCAGGTGTTGGGACAAGAGGAAGGGGAGGAAGTACAGGAGGAGTCATATGCGGAAGGGATAACAAGATCTACGAGGTCCAAATGGTAAGCGGCACCTAGGCGGCAGTCATGGTGGGGGATAGGGATTAACAAGGGCGCATAGTATCAGCAAAAAGTGTTGAGGAAGGTGCAGGACCCCATGAAGAATTGGAGGACGAACTGGCGATGGGCATGGAAGACTCAGCAGATGAGTCAGAGCTTGCTCACATTTCGGTTTAGCGAGGTTGGCGGAGAGGGCATAGGACGGAGGCACGATTCTCACCTCTCTGCCACCAACACACCAAGGACTTGGTCCTCCTGGATGCACAAGACACATGAGCGCCTTCTTGCTGCACTACCTACAACATGACCCTCGGATGGTACGAATTCGAAGTAATGCTAACTACTGGGTTGCCACACTGTTAGATCCCCGGTACAAGACAAAATTTGGCGAAATAATTCCTGCCATAGAAAGGAACGCACGTATACAGGAGTATCTGCAGAAGGTGGTACGCAATCTTAGATCTGCTTTTCCACTAAACACCTGTGCTGCACATAGTGAATCTCAAAGCTTTGTCATGGATAGGAGGAAATGGTCTTTTACTTGTCCACATCTGAGGGACCAAGGGCTGGCTGCTGTGCTGAGATGGCATTGAGTACGGTGTCCCTGCAGAGTTGCACTTTTGGTCATATACAAAATGAGTCGAAAAAGGACAGATGCTGGTGGAAAGGGGAACAGGTGTGTTGGAAAGGGGAAAAAAGTTTTTGTCCGTGGGTTTGGTGGTTAAGCAAAAGTAACATTTGCTGAAGAAACACCATCTGTTACGGTGGGACTGGCAGATTTGGATAAGGTGGTATATACTATGTTACCGCTATATAACGAAAATTAATAAGAAAAGAAAGAGAAAGGTATATATCCCCATCAGCAGTCAGTGTCCACCGTGCTCCCAGATGGAAAAGGAGAGGTTGGCAACTGGAAGGTTAGGTGGAGGATACAGAGCTGTGTGGCTATGAAACTAATAGTAGCCTGAACCGAGTTAGACGCCACTCGGATCTGGAGACTGGGAGCCCTGTTAGCGTCACAGGGTCCACATGCCCACCCAGCCCAGGAACTCCCTGTTAACATCACAGGGGCCATTGAGTACGCTGACCGTGTGCATTGGGGCCACACCTGTGGACAGCAGGCGCATCAGCAGCAGCAGGCCTGTTAATGCCACTGGGCTGCACAAGCAGGACTGGTAGGACAGGAGCTGGTCTTAACCGTTCTGCGTTACCAACTGTGGTGGCGGCCTGCATCGACGCCCTATCCCTGCCTACCTCTGGCCTAAAGCCGCAATGGGTTCAACACATGGAGGTGTGCTCTTTCGGAGCATAATAGAAGACTGCGCACCTCCTTGTTGGCTCCAGCCCGTTTTATAACCTGGGTCCGCCTCAAACCAGGGTGGACCACAATGCACCTCCTGGAGACAAAAGCAGAGTGACACGTCATGAGTGGCATAACTAGCGTCCTATTTGGAACCGCAACTTCAATAATGACCTTATGGCTGCCACGACACAAACACCTCACCAGTCATCGTCTGACCATCAATAATGAGGTGACAGGTCATAGGGGCGGGCCTCTGCAAGCCATTTGAGAGTGGCCTGGCCACATCGTCAGGACACCTGATGCCCTGTGGTCTCTATGGGCCCCCCACATCAGGGGCAGGGCCAAAGAGTTCATTACCGGACCTAGTCTCTGATGCAGTAAGTGCCTGAGCATGCTCAGTAGCATGAAATACAGTCTCTGAAAAAGGACTATCAGCTTTAGCATGGTGTTAAGGCACAAAACAGAACTTAGACCCGGCACGGAGTGCAAGTACCTGTGCAAAGAGGCTTTTCGCACTAAGTGTGGGAGCATGCGCTGTATCCCGAAATGAAGACTTAGCCTCAGGAATGGCACAGTAAGGCTGAGCATACTCACTAGGCGAAACACTGTAGTTAGGCTGCGGCTGGGGTAAATCGGCACACGCATACGCACTAGCTGCCTCTCCACACTTAGACGTGGAGGAGAAATTGCTCTTCGGGTGTGGACTTGGAGATGCTGTCTATGAACAGAAGGAAAATCTAAAGGTGTGTGTTACAGCAAGGAGCCACCGCGGAAACACTTCTTTCAATTGTGAGGGGAGTCATTTTTGAGTTTGGTGAGGAGTACCGTAACGCCAGTGAGCAGCATCCTGTGCCACAGACCAACATTCTTACGGTGCTGTCTATACTGCTTACCGTGAGAGGAGCGTAAAGTCTGTATTTCTGGCAACTGGACATCACAGTACCCGGGTACGGTAGGCTGTGCCCAGACAATAATGCGGGCACACAACACTTTGTTTTATTAGCAAAACACATATCTGTTCTGGGTAGGCCGACTATTTATAGACAATAAGACTTGCTGCCTCTGCACTGTCAAATTGTCACGTACAGTTTAAATCATAGAGGGACAGCGACACATGTTTGCATTGACTGTTGATTTTCAAGATTTCCATGACTGTGTCGCAGAGCTGTGTGGTTTGCATTCACACTGTTATCATCTGCCTTATCTGTGAGGCTTCAGCTAACAAGGGTATTCAGGGGGGGGTAATGTGTTTTGTCTATATTTAGGTAGATAACTGGGAAGCTCTTGTGATGCGCCACTGGTAAGTCGTGTTCGCACACATACACACACACACACACACACACGCACAAACACACAATTACTGCTACGCAGAGGGATTAGCAGGTAGTAGGCAACAGAACAGATTGTTCAATTATTTAAATTGTATGCATAGTTCTTATTGTTTGTTTTGGTAAAGTTAAACAATCATTTATCAACCCAACTGACTAGAATCCTTTTCCTGTTGCCTGGTTTTGCTGCATACTGGGGAGCCCACCCTGTACATGACTTAAAATGAAGCATAAGTCCCAATGTGAATTTCACTGTGCTACAATGCGGCCTAGCGTGCCTGTGCAACCACCGCCTGCCCCATCAAGTGCATCTGCGTGCTCTTCATCCTCTGTGACTGTGGGAACAGCAGTCTCACATGGTTTTTCACACTGAACTTCCACCCCTTTACACGCAACAGGGAGTGTGATTGGCAGGTCATCACTTGTTTTGGAAGTGGAAACAGATGGTATTGTTGAGCTGTCAGACATCGAGAAAACCAACATTGGATGCAGGCTACATTATATCCACACCTGCACCTTCGTCACAGATTGGCTGGACTACCTGCAGTTAATAATTGCATTCCAGAAATGGAAAGGAGTGTAGAATGCACATGTGTTGTACCTTGCTTGGCAGCAAAGGAACACTAACTTAGTATTACAGACAATTTTAGGAAGGCAGAAAGAGAGTCAGCTCTTTGGGCAAATTAAATAGCGTGGCAAAAGTGGACAGGTGGGTACAGTGGCCGTGTTCTGTGGGTACCAGGACAGTAAAGGAAGCCTCACTTTCTATCCCTTCGAATGATCAAATGCAGCAAGGAATTCCCTGAGTTTGCTATAAAATTAGGGTAGCAAAATGTGCATGAGGGTGTCATGCAGAGGTGCTGCAAATAGCTTTTCACCAGTGGGGCACTAATGGAGTACAACAGCCACTTCTTGTATGCCACTAAATGGCAGCATTTTTTGCTATTATTATAGCTTATTAAAAACAGAGCAGGAGGGTGTCATGCAGAGGTGCTAGAAATAGCTTGGCACCAGTGGGACACTAATGGAGTACAACAGCCACTTCTTGTATGCCACTAAATGGCAGCATTTTTTGCTATTATTATAGCTTATTAAAAACAGAGCAGGAGGGTGTCATGCAGAAGTGCTAGAAATAGCTTGGCACCAGTGGGACACTAATGGAGTACAACAGCCACTTCTTGTATGCCACTAAATGGCAGCATTTTTTGCTATTATTATAGCTTATTAAAAACAGAGCAGGAGGGTGTCATGCAGAGGTGCTAGAAATAGCTTGGCACCAGTGGGACACTAATGGAGTACAACAGCCACTTCTTGTATGCCACTAAATGGCAGCATTTTTTGCTATTATTATAGCTTATTAAAAACAGAGCAGGAGGGTGTCATGCAGAGGTGCTAGAAATAGCTTGGCACCAGTGGGACACTAATGGAGTACAACAGCCACTTCTTGTATGCCACTAAATGGCAGCATTTTTTGCCATTATTATAGCTTATTAAAAACAGAGCAGGAGGGTGTCATGCAGAAGTGCTAGAAATAGCTTGGCACCAGTGGGACACTAATGGAGTACAACAGCCACTTCTTGTATGCCACTAAATGGCAGCATTTTTTGCTATTATTATAGCTTATTAAAAACAGAGCAGGAGGGTGTCATGCAGAGGTGCTAGAAATAGCTTGGCACCAGTGGGACACTAATGGAGTTCAACGGCCACTTTTAGGATGCCACTAAGTTTACTCAGTGTTTGCTAGTATAATGGCTTAGTAACAATGAGCTTGAGTGTGCAAAGGGCAGGAGGGTACAGTGGCAGGGTTGTGGGTCTGGGTAGAGGAAAGGAAGCCTGCCTTTCTATCCCTCCTAATGGGGAAATGCAGCGAGGAAATCCCTGACCCTAGCTACACAGACGCTGTCATCTTGTGTAGCTGTTAAAATCTGTTTTCACGGACCTGACTGTCACCTATGGCTCTGACCCTGCCGGTATTAGCCCTTACAAGGACTAATAGAAACTTCTATCCCTATTCTGTATAGCGCTGTGTATAGAGCGTACACAGCAGTATCGGAGACAGGAGCTACGCCAGCGGTGACTGACACCAAGACGCAGAAGGCAGATAATGGCGTGCTGGAGGAAAATGTCCGTTTTTATAATGCATGGACATGTGACATGGACATCCTATCACACATGCCATTGCTTCTCTGGCTAAAAGTCCACTTAGCTGTGTGTGTGTCTGGGATTGGCTGACATGCTGGCCCGCCCCACTACACACTTGCGCTTAGGGAAGGAAGACAAGGACAAAAAAAAAAAATGGCTATTGCCATTATCCAAACAGCAATGATCTGAATGCGCTGTCCCCGGACACTATACGCTGAAATTTCATAAGTGTGAGTCACAGAGTGACTTACACTATTACAGCGGAAAGCCAGCTAGTAATTAGCTTGTCTTTTTGCTGCTAGAACCGTTCTCGAACGTATCTAGAACTATCGAGCTTTAGCAAAAAGCTCGAGTTCTAGTTCGATCTAGAAAAGCCCCCAAAATCACTCGAGCTGCGAACTGGAGAACCGCGAACCGCGCTCAACTCTACTCTTCACCCCCGTGCGATTTTCCATTTTTCTGTTTTTGTTTTGGTTTTTCTTTTGCTCCCCTTCTTCCGAGAACTTTTTTTATTTTTCTGTCAATCTTGCCATATAAGGGCTTTTTTTTTGTGGAACGAGTGGTACTTTTAAATGAAACCATGAGTTTTACCATATAGTGTACTGGAAAACAGGAAAAAAATTTCAAGTGCGAAAAAACTGCAAAAAAAAAAGTGTGATCACACAATAGTTTTTGGGATATTTTATTCACCATGTTCACTATATGATAAACCTGATGTGTTGCTGTGATGGCTGAGGTCGGTGCAAGCTTGTAGACACCAAACATGTATAGGTTTACTTTTATCTAAGGAGTTAAAAAAAAAATCATAAATTTGTCCAAAAAAAGTGGCGCAGTTTAAGCTCCATTTTCCGAAACCCATAGCGTTCTCATTTTTTGCGATCTATGGCTCAGTGATGGCTTATTTTTTTGTCTCGAGCTGTTGTTTTTATTGGTACCATTTTTGCGCAGATGCTACAATTTGATCGCCTATTATGCATTTTGCACAAAATTTGCAGCTACCAAAAAACATAATTTTGTCGTTTGAAATTTTTCTCTAGTCCCTTCCACGACAGCATAGGAGGTTGTCTCTCCACACCCTAATTGGGACAGGAAGCACAAGAGAGGTTAAAAGGACCCTCCCACCTCCCATAGCCAGTGTCTTTCCTGTCCACATGGGGCATGGAGAGGTTTGTCTTTTTCTCCTATGCTGTGGTGGCCGGCAAACTACAGCGTGCATTTTTTTTCCCTACCTTAGCCGGGCAGTATCGGTCGGGCCTTCGCCGCTCCTCCCATGCTGGTTCCCTTACCTTGTGAGGGACTGCCGCTCCAGCCTTCCGGAGCTCCTTTGGGGCGATGCAGGCTGTGTAGCTCCCCGGCCGGCGTCCTTCCTGAGCCGCCGGACGCCTCCCGTATGCACGCTGCCGATGCGACCCGGAAGTGCTGCTGCAGGCGGGATTTCCGGTTCTCGTGTGGGCGCTTCCGGTTGCGGAGGAAGCGTGTCAGACACGCTGTCAGAACAACGGCCTGTCAGGGGACAGGTACGGGAGGCGGGGAACATTCCCTGCCACTGGGGTAGGGGCGGCCTTTCTGCATAAAAGCTGCCCTGAAGACATCAGAATCACGGTAAGAGCTGTGCGCGCTGCAATGTCTTCCCCTGCATCTGCAGAGCACGGTGTTCCCCCTGTCGTAGTAAGTAGGAAAGGGGTGGTCCCTTCTGCCTGTTTTCAGACTGATATTGATGGCTCCTTCTGGTCTGTGTTTTCCAGGAGGACAAGCCTGCTAAGAAATTTGACAAATCTGAGAGATGTGACAAATCAGAAAAGTCTGACAAATCTGATAAGCCTGAACATTATGAAAAGGCTGAGAAGATTAAAAGATGCCCAGTCTGTATTAAAAAGCTCCCTGCGGTCTGGGATAAGAAACTCTGTCAGCAGTGTACAGACCAGATTGTTAGAGCGGAGCAACCGTCCCTGGTATATAAGCTGCGGTCCATGATGAAACAGGAGATTCAGGCCTCACTAGCCTCCCTCCCTGCTGCTGGCCCTTCTCCCACTAAAAAGAGGAAACGCCAGTCAGCCCTGTCTGATTATGAGGATGCCCCTGATTCCGCCTCGGATGGTTACGATGAAGATTCTTCCTTCGAGAGGCCTGACCGGTCTTTCCTTTTTCCCTCAGAAGATTTGGGGGATCTTATTGGAGCAGTTAGGAGCACTATGGGGTTAGAGGATGAGCAGGTCCTTAATTCCATTCAGGATGAAATGTTCGCTGGCCTGAAAACCACTAAACAGATAGGGTTTCCTATCCATGCTAGTATTCTGGATCTTATCTCTCAGGAATGGAAATTTCCTGAGAAGCGATTAACCCCTTAACGACCGCGGGCCGTAAAATTACGTCCTAAATGACATAATCTTACAGCCCGCGGTCCTCCGGCGGCAGCATGCCGCGATCGGCACACATCTCAGCTGATTTTCACAGCTGAGATGTGTGCCTGCTAGGCACGAGCAGAATCGTTATCTGCTCGTGCCGATTAACCCCTTATATGGTGCTGTCAATACATGACAGCACCATTATAAGCGCAATCGCGGTAAAGTTTTACTTACCGCCGAAACCGGAAGTCACGTGACGCGATCACGTGACTCCCGATAGTTGTCATGGTAGTACAGGGTCATGTGATGACTCCTGTACTACACATGAATTGGTTTCACTTTCGCTGTGCCCGGGGCACAGCAAAAGAGAAAGACAGCGTATCTGCTGTTTACAGCCTTCCAGCTGTGATCAGCAGATACTGCAGAGCGATCGGAATGCTGATCGCAATAGCCCCCTAGGGGGACTAGTAAAATAAAAAAAAAAGTAAAAAAATAAGTTTTAAAAAATTAAAAAAAAACAAAAAAACCTAAAAGTTCAAATCACCCCCCATTCGCCCCATTGAAAATTAAAGGGTTAAAAAAATAAAAAATATACACACATTTGGTATCGCCGCGTTCAGAAACGCCCGATCTATCAAAATATAAAATCAATTAATCTGATCAGTAAACGGCGTAGCGGCAAAAAAATTCCAAACGCCAAAACGACGTTTTTTTGTCGCCACAACTTTTGCGCAAAATGCAATAAGAGGCGATCAAAACGTAGCATCTGCGCAAAAATGGTACCGTTAAAAACGTCAGCTCGAGACGCAAAAAATAAGCCGTCATTGAGCCTAAGATCCCGAAAAATGAGAACGCTACGGGTCACGGAATATGGCGTAAAACGTGCGCCACTTTTTTCGGACAAACTTCCGATTTTTTTTTAACCCCTTATATAAAAGTAAACCTATACATGTTTGGTGTCTACGAACTCGCACTGACCTGAGGCATCACACCCACACATCAGTTTTACCATATAGTGAACACAGTGAATAAAATATCTCAAAAACCATAGTGCTATCGCACTTTTTTTGCAATTTTTCAGCATTTGGAATTTTTTTGCCATTTTCTAGTACACAATATGGTAAAACTGATGGTTTCATTTAAAAGTACAGCTCGTTCCGCAAAAAATGAGCCCTCACATGACCATATTGACTGAAAAATAAAAAAGTTACGTCTCTCAGAAAAAGAATGGCGAAAAAAAAAAACGGAAAGCGAAAAATCGGCCGGTCGTGAAAGGGTTAAGGAGTGACCCCCAGACGCAGATTTCCCCTGGAGGCTTCTGAGTTGCATTGAGAGGTTCCCAAGGTGGATGTACAGGTGGCCAGGGTTGCTAAGAAAACGGCACTCCCCTTTGAGGATACTTCCCAGCTTAGGGATCAGATGGATCGAAAGGTCAAGAGCCTCATGAAAAGATCCTGAGAGGCATCGTCTTCTACCATTCAGGCCAATATTGCCTCCACTTGTGTCTCCCGGTCCCTCCTTAGATGGCTCGACCAGTTGGAGGCTCATATTTCCCAGGGTACCCCTAGGGATGAGTTGCTGGAATCCCTTTCCTTGCTTAGGAAGGCTACCAGTTTTTTGGCGGATACGTCGGCGGAGTCGGTCCACCTGGCTGCCAGGACCTCAGTCTTGTCTAACTCTGCCAGACAAGCTCTGTGGCTTAAGGCTTGGAGTGGGGACTCCACTTCCAAAATGAGGCTTTGCTTCCTTCCGTTTAAGGGGGACTTAGTGTTTGGGCCTGCCCTGGATGACATTCTGGACAAGGCGACTGATCGTAAGGCCCTTCCGGATCCGAAACCCCCCAGGAGACAGTCATTTTGTCCCTCGGTGCCTCAGACCTCCCAACCCAAGGGGAAAGGTAAGTCAGGCCAGTGGAGCTACCCTAAGGGAAGAGAGAGAAATATTCTCATCCCTTCCCATCAACAACATCCTCAGCAGGACAAACAGTGACTCGGCTCGGGTGGGGGGGAGTCTCTCGGCCTTTCTTCCCCAGTAGCGGACCATCACTACCTGCCAATGGGTCCTGAAGATCGTATCAGAGGGTCTCTTAATAGAATTCATCTCCCCCCCTCTACCGGGTCTCCATGTCACAGCCCTGTTGTTGCAGGGTTCTCAGGATCTCCTGTACTCGAAGATACACGAGTTAATGCATTCAGAAGTTGTTTCCCCAGTCCCAAGTCAGGAAGAAGGGGTAGGCCACTTCTCCCGTCTCTTCCTTGTCAAAAAGCCGTCCGGATTATCATCAATCTGAAACGTCTAAACCAGCGGGTCAGATACCGGCATTTCAAGATGGAGTCCGTGAAATCTGCTATTCCATTGATAGGTCTGCACCACCAGATAGCCCAAATAGACCTAAAAGACGCCTACTTCCATGTGCCCATCAATCCTGGTCACAGGCAGTACCTCAAATTTGCGAATTCTGCACGAGGGGAATGTGCTTCATTTCCAATTCAATGTCCTTCCCTTCGGGATCTCTTCGGCTCCAAGAATCTTTTCAAAGATCATGGCAGAGGTAGTCGCCTTCATTCGATTGCAAGGTATCTGTCTGGTTCCATATTTGGACGACTTTCTTCTTGCAGCTCCCTTCGCTCAGACCCTCCGGAGCCATGTGGAGAAGTCATTGAACATTCTTCAGTCCTTGGGCTGGATCCCCAATATCAATAAGTCTCAGCTGCAACCCTCCTCCACTCGAGAGTTTCTCGGAGTACTGTTAAGCCTGCTTTACACCTTACGATCCAGCATACAATATCGTATGCGATCGTAACTGCCCCCATTGTATATGCGGCACGTTCAATTTGTTGAATGTACCGCACATACGAGTAACCCCCCCGTCACACGTACTTACCCGTCCATACGACCTCGATGTGGGCGGCGAACGTCCACTTCCTGGAGTGGGAGGGATGTTCGGCGTCACATCGACGTCATGCAGCAGCCGGCCAATAGAAGCGGGGGGGCGGAGCTGAGCAGGACGTAAACATCCCACCCACCTCCTTCCTTCCGCATTACCGGCTGGGAACCGCAGGATGCAGGTAAGATCTGTTCATCGTTCCCAGGGTGTCACACACTGCGATGTGTGCTACCCCGGGTACGATGAACAATCTGACGTTCAATTCATGAGGAATGAACGACATGCGTGCGATGAACATTTTACTGTTCAATCGCAATCGCACGTAGCTGTTACACACTGCAATGTACATTACGATGCCGGATGTGCGTCACTTACGACGTGACCCCGCCGACACATTGTAAGATACATTGCAGCATGTACAGCGGGCTTTAGACTAGGACAGACAGGCATCATTTCTACTGGAGGACCACGGGTTGACGCTGCTAGCCAAAATCTCGACACTTCACCGACAAGCATGCCCGACCCTTCGAGCGGCTATGTCAGCTCGGGGTTCCATGATGTTCTGCATTCCCTCAGTTATGTGGGCTCAGGCCCACTCTCGTTGTCTACAGGATCATATCCTGGCACATTGGGACAGACTCCCTTCCTTCCTGAACAAACGGTTTCACCTCTTAGGGACTATCTCCTCGTCCCTTCTCTGGTGGCTGCATCCCAACAACCTGATGGTGGGGGTTGCCTGGTCCCGGACGCCCCTGGTTATGCTGACAACCGATGCAAGCCAGAGGGGCAGGGGGGCTATGGTTGCAAACACTCCGTTTCAGGGGGTCTGGAGTCCTTACTACAGCTCCCAATCCTCCAATTACCGGGAACTCAAGGCAGTCAGAGAAGCCCTCATTGCTGCTAAGGATCTCGTCCGGGACACTCACGTCCTAGTCTACTCAGACAATGTCACCACAGTAGCTCATCTCCACCATCAGGGCAATACAAGATCAGGCACCCTGAAGTCCGTGTCCTCCCGGATCTTCCTCTGGGCAGAACGGTCCCTGCTGTCCCTCTTTGCAGTCCATCTAAAAAGGTCCCTGAACCTTCAAGAAGACTTCCTGAGTCGTCAGGATGTTCGCCCAGGAGAATGGAGTCTAGACCAAGAGGTGTTCTGCTCTTTGGTGGCAAGGTGGGGTACTCCAGAGATAGACCTTTTTGCTTCAGAGGGAAATCACAATGTCGCAACATTTTTCTCCCTGAACCCTCGGGACAACGCGTTGGGGGTGGACGCTTTCTGCCATTGTTGGTCCTTTCGCCTCGCCTACGCCTTCCCGCCTATTCCTCTTCTGGCACAGACCGTATGGAAGATCAGAGAAGACGGAGCCACGACTAATGGACCGGTCCTCCTGGGTCCAGACCCCGGTTTACTGTCTCAGGGTCCGATATTCCATCCAGACCCCCAGAAACTCAAGTTGGCTGCCTGGCTTCTGAGGCTCAGGCACTGAAGGCCCAGGGCCTTTGTGACAGGGTCGTAGCTACTCTACAGAAGAACCATAAACCGGTGACTAATCGTATCTACAATAAAATCTGGATGAAATTTTCCTCCTGGTGTGGTTCTCGTCCTTCTGACCCGCTTCTACCTAACATTGCTCAAATTCTCGACTTCCTTCAGAGTGGATTGGACTTGGGCCTTAAGCCCAGCACCTTAAAGGTGCAGATCTCCGCACTCAGTGCAGTCTTTGATACGAATCTGGTGGACCATCGCTTGATCTGCCGCTTCATGGTGTCTGCTACTAGGATCCGCCCATGAAGCATTATCGTTTGGATCTGGATTCCAACAGGGATTTGGCTTTTGGCAGGAAAGTCCTGCAGGCTGTGGTCCCCCCTAGGTATCAATTCGTTGGTATTCCTCCTATGCTGTCGTGGAAGGGACTAGAGAAATAAGAATTATTCTTACCGTTAATTCGGTTTCTAGGACCTTCCACGATAGCACATAATTCCCACCCTAATCCTCGATGTTCCTCGATGTGTTTATACTTCTCATATGCTATGAGTTCTTTGTAAGACACTGGCTATGGGAGGCGGGAGGGTCCTTTTAACCTCTCTTGTGCTTACTGTCCCATTAGGGCATGGAGAGACAACCTCCTATGCTGTCGTGGAAGGTCCTAGAAACCGAATTAATGGTAAGAATAATTCTTATTTTTACCACTATGCCGTTTACCGATCAGATTAATTAATTTTATATTTTGATAGATCAGGCGTTTCTGAACGTGGCGATACCAAATATGTATATATTTTTAAATTTTTTTTAATCCTTTAATTTTCAATGGGTCGAATGAGGGGTGATTTGATTTTTTAGGTTTTTTTAGTTTTTTTTTCATTTTGTAAGCTTTTTTTTTAACTTTTTTTTATTTTACTAGCTCCACTAGGGGACTATAATGATCAGCAGTCTGATCACTCTTCCATTTCTCCAGATCACAGCTACACAGCTGAGATCTAGAGAAAAGTGGCTTTACTCTCACACACTGCCCTCTGCCGACAATGAGAGAAAGTGACTCATGATAGCTACAGTAGTCATCACATGACCGTGTGCTACCATGCAACCACCAGAAGTCACATCACGTGACTTCCGATGGGTTGGGTAAGTTATGCTAATGGCGGCGCGCTGATACATCTCGCTGTCAGATTTTGGCAGCGATATGTAAAGGGTTAATAGGCGCGGGTGTAAAGCGATTCCACTCGCGCCTGGCAGGCACACATCTCAGCTGTTGAAATCAGCTGAGATATGCGCGGATCGACGCGGACTGCCCACGGCAGCATGCAGGGATTAACATCACATGATCCATGACG